>NW_009598649.1:23625-25125 GCF_000690535.1 Cariama cristata | reverse complement strand
GGCATGGTCAAGGTAAGTAATCCCTAAAACAAAAATAAAATTACTCGATTTAATTTTTAGAATATTTAATTCCATTTTCTCCCACAGACTACACTGTGAAGTACACCATTCAAACACCCCTAGTGCAGTACACCACACAAAAAGTCAATTTCCCTAAATTTCCTGGGGTGTGAAGTTTCTCTGCCTGAATTAGAGGTCTCTACACCTCTTGAAAAATGCTTTTCAAATATGTTCCAACAGTCAGGCAATATTCACAGCAAGGCATCTTTCATTCACTAGCAGAAAAAAAAAGGAGGCTACAACAGAAGCCAAACATTTTGATTGCATCTTTATAATTTTTAATTAAAACCAAAACATTTTAAGAAGTCCTTCCTTTCATGTTTAGATTACACATTCTTTGGAAGAGAAAAATCTTTTTGTTCTGCCTGTATAAGACTGAGCAAGCTCGTGTCTTCAGCAACAGTACCTTGATGCTCCAAGTCACTATCTATTATGAAAACTACTATTACCACAATTATTATAATTATTATTAATAGCAGTAACAATAGTAGTGTTGCCTCCTTGCTGACATATGAAGTAACACTCTCAAGAACTGACAAGGCCTAAATGATGCTTGAAGCCCAAAGACAGGACTAGTTTAAGTTTTAATGTATTAAATATTTCTTGCCACTCTCCTGCACTTAACATTCAATTCATTTTTAAAATCTCCTTTTATATTATTAAGCTATTGCAAAACTTTTAAATAAATGCTTATTGGAAATGAAGGCTTTTTCATGTTTGCCGGTTTTAGATTTCTTAATCTCTAGCAATTATTCTTCCATTTCTCCAGTGTGTTTCATGCCCTTTATTAGTTTTTTCATTTCACTTACCTTAAGTATTTCAACCTATTTCAAATTTTAATAATTATGAATATGATTAAGATTAGAATTTATTAAGTATTTTAAAGGCCTTCCCTTTCCACAGGGATTTAAAACTGAGTTAAGCTTTAAACAAGAAGCCTTGACACTTGGAAATATATATTATTATATATAATGTTGCTGTAGCAATGATGCAGTGAGTAAAGAAGTGAGGCAGTGCTAATGATAAAACCAATCCAGACACCCATCCCTTCTCTTATTTTCAAAAGAGAAAAGCCCTCCCCTGCCTTAAGATTTCCCCACTTACAGTGTCTAGCAAAAGCAGAATTTTCAATGATGGCTTGAAGTTAATCAAGTGTTTTGAGCTGCTTTGAGGAGTGGAACATGGACAAAACCTGTACCGATTTATTAGACCTTTTAGGTTTTTACCTTTGTTTTAAATCCTAGAAAGTTTCTCCCAAGCAGTATGAAGCAGCACATACAAGCACATCGGGGTCAAACTGCATACGGGGTTCTGCCCGGCCCAGTTTCTGACAGGAAAGGTTACAGCTGCTCGGCTCACCCCCAAAATGGAGGGGGTTTGGAGGGAGAGAGGCATGCTGCGGCATGGCGGGGGGCCGCCAGGCCCCCGCCCGGCACAGCG
>NW_009598649.1:19666-23571 GCF_000690535.1 Cariama cristata | reverse complement strand
GAGGGCGCCCCAGAGACCAGGGCCTGCCGCACGGCCCACAGCTTGGTACCAGACGCCTCCGCCCTGAGGTGGAGTTGAAGCGGCGAGTAACAGCCATGACCACCAACACTGGGGCCCAGCTTGATGGCAGTGGTCAGGGCTATAAACAACCCACGGTCACTGGCTACAGCTGGGAGAGCTGGGAAAGGCAGGCCTAGAGTAGAGAAAGGCAAGAGGCAGCCCTGAGCCAGAAACAGAGGGGAAGGACGGCCGTCCTGGAGGCGATCATCCCGGCCAACGCTCGCTCTCAACAAACCCCACACAGATGTGTCATTTGGCTCATTAGCTCTTATGGGCAACACAAGCACAGCCTAGCGATGCTCCTCTGGAGGCGGACAACTGTCAGTTTTGGATCCCTCCAGCCCTAAGGTGGTTGACAGCATTGATGTGAGAACGCAACCATACAGCACGAGCCAAAACCAGGTAACCGGCTGAGGATCCTCAAACACAAACCATCCACCAGCAAGGGGACGGGCGCTTTCTGTCCCAACCGATGCTCCTGTGAGGCAATGTGGACTGAAAGATCTCTAGGTAAAGTCCTCCTAAGTGGTTTTTCAAATTTGATTCATTATGTAGCTCATTATGAAGGACGATATTGTGATTCAGTGAAATGGAGGTAAAAAAAACAGCCAGTCATTTTTTAAATTCCTCCTCTGGGTATATTACTTTGAAAATGTGGGAGGATATTTGGCTGAGGAAGGAAAAATTAATTCTTAAACATTTATTTTATCTTTAATGCTGCTGCTAACTGAAAACAGAGAACAGCATTTAATACTCTCTCTCCACTGCCCCCAAAAAGAAACAGTCTGTCTCATCATTTAAGACTGCACTGAAACAAATATCTTTATTGCTACTGCACTTTTATGCTGTAGTTTCTTCCTTCCTGTCTTATTTCAATAAAACTATACTTTTAAAGGAAAAAAAAACATGGCATATGCAGAATACCAGCAAAAAAAGGAACATTAATAACTTTCATTGTGGTTTTCCACTGGTTTAATAACATTTGCTATTTTAACTTTATTGAACGCACATTAACCAAAGAGATTTGTCAGTATGTACAGAATAATATAGTTCCCCCCATTTCACTGTGGTGTTTAGTATACAGGCTGTCAGCACTATGAAATTATACTGTTTATGGGAAGTAACAGGAGGAAAAAAAATATAATAAGATCAACCAAAAGAAAATTAAAACGCAATATCCATCAGGATGTAGTTTCATTGCTCAGGGAAAATGTAAATTTAACTTTTAGTTTAATTTACATACTATTATGTTCGGAATGTGTAACTGACATCATTGATCTAATAACATACCAACTATTTGATAAAACCACATTTCAGAAGGAGGTTTTTTTTTTATAGGAGTATTGAAAACCATTCAATGTGTCAGCATTAGTTATGGAAAGTTATTCAGCAAGAGTATCAGTTCATAAGCTGTAATATTCATATGCTAATATTCTTGCAGATTAATTTTACATGGGGAACTCTTTGGGAAATCAATGCAGGCTTTCTGCTGAAGAAAACCCCAGCCCAGCTCTCTGTTCTCCTTGTGCTACAATTCACCCCTTAATAAAAGCATCTGCCATGTCTGCATGCCTGCCTTCGCTCTTTGTAAAACTTCATGAGTGCACATGCACATACAGCCTCAGAAATGCCAGCAGACTATTCAGTTTAACTCAACATTTCTATCTCTTAAATGAAAAAAAGATAAAGATAATTTAATTCAGAGCATTTTAAAATTAGAGTTTAAGACCATATGACTGTACATAGTGTGACTGCCAACAAAACACACAAGGCAAAAAGAAACTACCTGGATTAATCTTTGGGAGCCAAAATACCTGTTTCTCACAAAAGCATGCTTTCCTAAAAGGTGACTCCACCTGACTTTGAAGAAATTTAAAGACATCACTTGATGAACTGAGAGTAGAACAAGGCGATTACATCTTTATTAAATCTTTTAGTAATTATTAAACTATGTATATGCCTACCACCCAGAGGATGGTCTAGGAGGGGAGAAGCACAGATAGACCATGAAGGACTCCCTACAATGGCCTGGTGGCACATGGAGAGTAAGCTTTCTCTTCCTCCACATCTCACTCATAAGCCCATGCCTGGTCACCCAGCTCCCATCTGGCTAAATTATCACTACTTTGGTATTATGCAATCTGCTTTTTTAATCCTTGAAATTGTTCTTGGTGATACACATTTCTGAACTTTGACTGAGTATCACTTCCAAAAATAACCCATTTACCACATTCCACGTGGCTGTTCCACGTCCGCCTCCTTAACCTTTTTCCATCCTGTGATTCTACCACAGTCACCAAAACAAGCTGACCTGCGCTGTGGCTTCACAGATTATTTCTCACAGCCCCAGCACTTCAAAATTCCTGCACTCCAGCTGATTACAGGCTGCCATTTACACTGCCAAAAGTTTCATAATGAAAAATGAAATGTGTACTTACAAGGCAGCAACTGTACAGACATATGAATTTTGATTGGCAGACATAACTGCAATTCAGTGGGATTATATACACAATATTACTTGGAAAGTAGATATAGCCAATGCCCCGGCGAGAAAGTATATATCTTAAGTACAGCAATATTAACAAAATCAGTATGAAACACATTATATGAAAACAAGCTCAAGGCAAAATAAAGCATTATCTGTCAAAAGATAAGAGAGATTTTCAGACACAAAAACAAAAGCAAGAAAACCAAGTGACAAAATAGGGAGGAGAGGGCTCTACAGAGGTTGCATACAAGTGTGATATCATTTGGACACAGAAAGGTTTTAAGAGGTGGTATCACATCAGGTACCTCAGGTTATTTTAGTCATCTAAGTCAGATGCCCTTTAGATGCAGCTCCCTCTTTCTGTTGACTACTTAAGAACTTAGCTCCCCCAAGGGATGCTCCTAAATTAAATTACAAAAGTAGCTTTAACTATGTAATACATATAACTTTATAAAAGTGCCTGAAATCTCACGATGATACAGGGCATGTTATGTCCACACACTGTATAGACAGACAGATAAAGATCCTGGTTCTGCAAAACCATTAATGAAGTCCAGTAAAAGCAAAAAAAAAAAAAAAAAAAAAAGAAAAACTCCTACTAATACGGCTTGAGATTTGCTTTTGCTGGATATTTTCTGAATTAAACATTTAGTGAATATTGTTATCTCTACCTTCAGTTCCTGTTTGGCACTGATTTAGACAAAAGCTATCAAAACCAGAGTATGTCTTCTGAATAACAACGTGCCTCTCACCTAAACACCCCTCCTCTGCTAGACAAGGTAATGTTTTGTTTCCCTTGCTTAGAGTCAAGGAGCTCTTCAAAAGACCACAAAAGCATAGAATTTGATGGACAACGCCACAGATGCCCAAAGCCTGAAGAGTCACTATGCAGTTAAAGGAGAGACTGTTCCCCAGCGTCATTTGACCTAATAGCTACAAGCCTGGTGAAGTAACGCAGCAGTCAGCCTGCAGCCATGGGGCACATTCTGCTTCCCACTGCCAGTCCACCGAGTTCATCAACTGAAGTAATCACAGCTTGACCCGACTGCCAATGCTGCTCCGCACTGGACTACAAACAACCTGGATAATGTATCAATATTTTAAGGGCTGCTAACAAGTTACTCAGTTCTGTGGGAAAATGGTATTTAATTAATGTATTTTAGTGTTTGACTTGATGGACTAATTACAAAAAGCAAAGCATGAAATGTGCAATTACATTTATCCGTAATAAGTTCCCATTATTTTTCTCCTCGTGCTATTGGCTTGCATTATTTGCTCTCATTGCATTATTATCTACAGCAAAGAAGACAGAACTTTAAAGCAGTTTACAGTCAATATTATACACCTCTTCACTTGC
>NW_009598649.1:0-19635 GCF_000690535.1 Cariama cristata | reverse complement strand
CAGGGGCCATACCAACTCCACAAAAGCTATTTAGGTGGCTAGGATTATTCCAGTAAGCACTGCTCTATTCTATGTACAGGAGCCTCTACTTGCAGCTTATAGTTCACAGTGGTATTGAGGTCTACATGAGTGCAAAGAAAGCAAGGATTTCGTGTTTATTAAGAAGTCACATCCAACGCTGTGAAATGTATCTTTCACAGCTACAGAGAAAAAAAAAAAAAAATCACATGCCATTAAATTTTATCATTGCCAGCTCCTGTGCCAAATGACACCAGGGTAAAAGGATCAATCAACACCCACCTTCGTCCATTTGGGCTAGCTGTAAGACACAGCTTTATTCAGTATTCACTTTTTGCTCACTGGGGCGTGATTAAATATTGACTGCAGTCAGTTATGTTATTTCCACAGACACGTTTAACGGGTTGTGTGAGACCAGCTGAAGCCTCACTTGTGGGCATGAATCAGAGGTACCTCAGGTACAAGCGAATAACGTACCACAGCCTACCGTCTCATCAACTTTGGATGAAATACGAATCACAAGTGATTCATATTTATGCAAGTCTTCAAACAGTGTAACTCACTCAAACCAAAACTAGCTTTCACACTTCCCTAGTGAAGATAATACCATTTTTCGGTCTCTTTTTTTTTTTTCTTTCTCTCTGATGCAATTGATTAAATGAAAGAAGAGGTGAAAGAGAACATAATCCCTGTTCTTCTATTACTGGAAAATGCTTCTGTTGGTTTTGCTGAAATTTTCACAGAAACATTCACTTTTGTGTAGGAAAGAGGCATTCAGAATTTCCACTAAAGATGAAAACACAATGGTAAGAAGCAATGTTCAAGAAATCTTACGAATAATTATTTATAATAGCAGTCATTAGCTAAACATTCTAGTAGCATTCTCCTGCTCTACCTTTCTTCCCATTCTTCCCGTAAAACAGCCACAGGCGTACAACAACATGCCAAGATAATGTTTGAAACCAACTTTTCTAGTCTGTTCTATTTCTTGCTCTGTGACCTGAATTAATTGGATTCATATAAAATCTAGGACAAATTAGTGACTTTAAATATTCCCTGTGAAATATATCAAATTAAATGTGCAGTGATATATAGAAAGTCTTATAAACTATTTTATGAGTTTCCAAAAACACTAGAAGAAGACAGACTGAGTGCAAAATCATAGAAAAACAAAAAATAACCCTTTTTTTCTCCCTTTTCCCTTAAAATGTCCCTTTCATTTAATTACACAGAAATACTCTAATCACTATGATCTTCTGGGAGCTAGAGCCTTGAGTTGAACATGCAACCATAGCAATAATTAAATACCCACATGAGAACTGGTACATGCAATGAACACCGAATGTCAGAGAGCAAAAATTGGTTATCCTGACTGTTGAGGCCCTACAGAAGTAGTTCCCAGCCATCATTTCTTCCCGATGACAAAACGGCGTGTAATGCCTTGTTTGGCAAACGCAACAGCACCTCCCTCTGCTGGCTCTTTTTGGCAAAGGGAAGAGGCTGCTACTGCAAAACAGTAGTATTCTCCAGTGGAAGTTCTTCACACAAGGTTCCCCATAGACAACTACAGCCCCTGATTTATTTATACCATCCAGCAAACAGTCCACTGCCAGGAACAGACAGTTAAGATCAATTTCAAGGATATAAGAATAAGAGAAACGTAAGTTTCCCTTCAGCATAAGTTTGGACTATCTTTCAGAGACAAACAAGTAAAACCAAATAACCATGTCACCACGAGGAACTGTATGTACATTCAAAGACTGTGAAATGAAGAGTGTGAGGACTGTTGGCCAGAACCCCGCTCTGATAAGACGAAAGGTCTGAGAAGATTCTCCTGGCCCACAATGTGCAGTCCTTTGCTACAACTGGTATCTACACTCATCAACCAAGCTACTTCCATATGAAAAACAGGTAGGTTGTTAGTCTACCTTGCTCAAACCAGAACAGTGCTTCAGAATCACATCCTCCTAGTAAGAAACTACATCTTAACCTCTAGACTATGTTTTTCCACAGTGACTGTATTCTCGTATCTCCCACGTCAGCATTGTTTCGCTTTAATACCTATCTTCACCCTCTCGGCTTCAACAGATATTTCTCCCTTGACAAGCTAGTAGCACCGCTCCACCTGCTCTGGCTAAAAATGCTATCTTCCTTTACTTCTAATGCATGATAAATCTGACAACCCATTCCAGTCCCAGAGGTACCTGTTCCAGCTGGAGCAGAATGCACATTCCAGAAGATGTCTGAATTCTGGAAAGCTAGAGTAATTTTCCCTAACTTTACTGGAAAAATACCTCCTCAGACCAATATATCCGTATCTCTTGGCTTACACTCCTAACTGCTACTCCTTACCTGGTTTACAATCCTAATTGTTTTACTAGTCAGAAAAAACAGCATTGTTAAACCAGGGAGAGATTTAATGCTTGCAAAATCCATGTATAATGCTTGACCAAGATCTCCCATATCACCTTTACACCAGTAAGCAGTCACCAACGTAAACTGAAATCAGAAACAGAAGACGGCAACAATTTTTCAGTGTGCATTTTAGAGTGCCAAAAAATGTTAAGTATAGGAGTTTCAGTATCGCTTCTGAGTAACTACTCAAGATTTAATGTAACGGATGGTGAGAATTTAATTTTAATAAGACACAGAAATACTGAGATTTTATTAGGGAGATAAGAAGTATACAAGAAAAACTATGTATAAGCGTTTCTAGTGCATATGTATTGGGTTAATCTAAACATTTTTCCATCATAAAATCTTTTGGCACCAATCCCCCACAGAGCAAGCCAGTTTAACTTTTACTTCGTAGTAATTTGATCCAAGCTGCTACCTCATGTGAAACTTTTTCAACTATAAATAGACCAATCTAAATGATAATATTATGCTCAACTGCTTTACCTTTACTGAAGTTCACTGACTGCATTAGATATACAGAGGTCAATAATACAACTTGTTAAATAGATTTATTTCTTATTTGAGGATTTTTTTTGAAATGAGAAGTACTTTGTAAAATTTTTCAGGACTGACTGTAATTTCCTAATACTTCCACAAACAATGTAACAATTCAGTACAAAAAGCACCGCCTAATTGGAAAACAAGTTTTTTCCCACTCAAAAAACATATACCTAGCAGACACAGGTTTCTGTCAACAATTTAATAGGAATGTAATTATACATTGGCATAAATGTTCTGTTAATACCTTATTATATTTGGCCTAAATTAGTTTCTACAGCTTATTTTCCATTTATTAGGAGTCTTCCCAAGCATAGATTCAAAGTCTTCAACAACCATTTCCAGGAATGAAAAAGTACATTTATCAAAAAATAATGTTATAGTAAACTACAGTTTTTAATTCTGAAACAGTATGACAACTGCAGAGATTTGTTCACTAGTTCTGACAAAAGTAACAAAATACCAGCTTCCTAATGACTAGGCCTGAGCACAGCAGTATGTGAGAGAAATCCTACCTAACACAGGCCTGGTTTTAATAGGAATAACAGCATGCAGCTTCTAGATATTCTATTTTTTTAACTTCACTGATGTCCTGCATGTTACAGCTTACTAAAAGAAAACTAAAAATCACTTGAGCTGTTGACACAAGCATATACTTCATGAACCTCTTTCTAAAAGACTGTTAACATGTGACACAGCTTTTGGAGGTTTGGTCATTATTTTGAATCTAACTTTGGACAGTGAAAAATCCACTGTTGGATACTGCCATACAGCTGTTTAGAAGGAGGAGTTTGTGGCTCTTCCAGAGAAATTACCTTGCATTGGGTACAGATGTTTTCATTTCAGAGGTCAGGATCTCCAACCTCTGAAGGGCTGCAACAGGACAAAAAATGTCTTTTCCAAAGTCCAGTGAGTTAAAAGGAGCCCAAGCAAAGTCTGATTGAGTTTCCAGCTGTACTACAATGAATAACCAGAGAAGAACTTTGCCTTCAAGTCACAGAGATCTCACCTCTGTGGAAGAGAAGCAAGCTCCATTCAAACACGAGAACATGCACCGAGCTCTGATTCAGAGCCTTTGAAGTAATTATGAGGCTCTGCTGAGCTCTGTATGAGTTAAACCATTAACAAATACGCTATAATCAGCACTTTCTAAACATACTGCACTGATTACCTTTTTGGTTCCAGGCCAAGTTATGATCTGTACAAAAGCTTAAATGACCTTTGAAACAAGTGAAATTTTCCTTTCTTGAATAAGATATGCTGGGCTGCTCCTATTGCTCTCTCCTCATAGGGCGTCTACAGGACATCTTCAGTCTCTGGGGTATGCACGCACTCTCTGGAAGTCCAGGTATCAGTTCAAAAAGTGCAATATTTTTAATAATTCATCAACAAAAAGAGTAGGAGGGCTATAATAACAGAGGCAACAGCAACAGAATTTCAAAATGACATAAATCAGCTTACTAGAGTCAGTTACATTAAATGAAGAACTGCTCCAGAAGAGTATTCAAGGCATCCAGGTGATAGAGTATTTCCTCCAAGCACATATTATACATCTTTATTTACAAATATGCACAAATAATGCCTGCATATGCAGTACTGAGATGGATATATGAATATATGTACATAGGTATCCCCTTAAGAGGATAATTAGTGTTTTCATGTTGCTTCTTGTAGCAGAACATAAGGAAAAGCAGATGTGAATCTGGAGACTCTCTTCCCTTACAGCTCTTTTCCACCTTCGCTACCACTTCTCTAACTGTACTTTTTGATATTTTTGGCACAGTGATAACCTAGAAGACATCACATCTGCTTTCAGTCTCACTTAATCAAAATTAACATCTACAGAACAGCATCAACAGTCAACAAAAACAAAGCAACTTTTGGTAACATACCAAAGTTGGGTTTTTCTTGTCAGGGCTTCTTTTGTTAAAGAAAGCAAAGATGCTTCACCTTAAGTGCCTCTTCCCTCCCCCCAGATAAGTCAGACCAAAACAAAGGTATCTAAAATATCTATGTTAACCATAGTTAATGGTGGATATCTTTGAAGAGTTAGGCACACTTCTGACTTGAATAAATTTGCATTCACTAGAAAATTCCAGTGCGGGGGACTGAGTTCTAATGCTGTTCAGCTCAATGCAAGTCTGTTCAACTACTCTTCTCCTTTGCAACTTTACTTTGTTTATCAGGATGGTCTATGTTTAAATAAAAGTAGGATTTGGGGCATCTGTGAAGTAAATTCAATTTATGCTAGTACTAAGAGAATACAAATATCTGAGCATCATAAATCCAATAATAGACTGACACTACTGATGTAAATATACAGAATTTCATGTTTGGTAACAACCTTCCAGTGGATACTTTTGCCCACAAAAATGAATTTTGCAGTTGCTCCATTTTTAATTTTTTTTTTTTTTTTTAAACGGACTCATCAATAAAGCATTTACAACCTTATCCCAATTTTATACCCATACAACTAAAGAATGTTTTGCTGTGCTTCACTAAATCATGGTATAATTCCTCTCAATTAAAGGGCTTCTTTCAATACTAACGACATTAGAAATGAAAGAGAATTATAATTTCACCATAAATTATTCAAAGTAGTAAATAGAAATGGCCTCATTAACACTAGACTAGCTTTGAGAATGAATAAAAGATTATGCATGGACAAACAAATATTCCAGTTTCCCTAATCTCTGAACTGTGAGCTTAAAACCACAATGCTGCCACACCACCAGCTATTGCGTTTTGCCTCAAGGCAGCTGAGAAAATGTTATGCACTTAAAAATCAAGGTCTTCCCCCACAAAATTTATAGTCTTGCTGTATTTGAATAAATGACAAGACCAGACACAACATTCATACAACATATCTTACTCAGTTTATGACACAAGATACTTGAAAATACTATCTAGATAAAACCACACGTAGCATACTCTGCCTCCAGAACTGACTACAGGATTGGATCCTGAGTATGAGTACCAATTTCACATCCAGAGCCACCATAACTATCATAACCACACTGAAGCGCTAGAGTTGCCGGAGTTCCCTACCCACACTAAAGCCTGGTCCTTCTTTATAGACCACTTCTACCGATGCTGTACAAAACAGAGACTGCTGAACACACCTATTCCTTACATGGGCAAAGGATGTCAGATGGCAAGCAGAGAGTTATACAAGCTAAGAAATTTGGGAATTGATTCTGTAACACGAAGTGAGGATGGAGAGGAATTTTAAGTGAGGTGAACATTATTTATGACAACGAATTATCAAATTAATAACGAACAGTATTATCATAAATGGAAAAGTAGTAGTAATTTGCTAATATTTCAGAGCTAATTTCTGCGCTGTTAATTTTCAAATACTTCTGCAGACTTGCTAGTCTAAAACTGTAACTAGAAGTAACATGACAGAATACTATTGAGTTTCTGTAATGAGCTCTTGTTGTATCCTCAAAATTTCTACTTTTTGTTGAATTTGTGCTAGCGATATACCACAGAAATCAGAATTTTCCACTGAGTGAGAAATGAGCCATGGAAAGTCTGGCGGCTGCAGGAGTGCGCTGCTGAGGAATGCAGAATATGATAAAGAAGAATCAAAACAATGAGATAAGAAGAAAAGACTGATTTCCAAGCCAGTCTCAGATGGTTGGAGACCAGAAACTTGCAAAACTGTGTCCTTTAGATGAACTTAGGTCACTATAATCTCATTATAATGCTAAAAAACACATCCCTAGGAGGAGATTTTAGATGCAAATTTAGGACCACCTTAGTATAATGAAGTAATTAGGTAATGAAACATGCACAGATGATTTTTTTGTCAATGCGATCACAGGTAACCAATCATTTGCCCTTGAGTAGTTTCTTCTTTGTTTCTATCTTGTACAAAAGGTGCCACACGATTTTCAAGGGTGTGCTAGCTTCGTGGGACTACCACCTAGCACCCATCTCTGTACAGACACGGAATAAAAATACCTCTGCTCTGTGTGTATATTGGCATATTGCACACCAGGCGAACTAACTCTACTTTTGGGACAACACTTGCGGGCTTAATATTACCATACTCCCTCAAAGCAAGTATGTTTAAGGTGACAGTAGTATGTTTGGTTCTTATTACTTGCATTTTAAAGCTACTTATTTGTCAATAAGATGACATTAATTTGTAATTCCTGCTTATTTTTAGCAAAACTGCACAAACATTTTTCACCAAAATGATCACTCAGGAGATGTAAAAATGAAACACCTAAACATATCAAAAGCACCTTCTAAAATAGTTAGTAGATGCTATTTCCTTCATTGGAAAACGTAAGGGAAAAGATTATAACTAAGCAAAGGAAGCACAAACTCAAATTGTTTAAATAAAAACGTAAATTTTAAAATTAGTATGTTAGGGTGCCCTCATTTGTGTCCTTAGTTACAATTACCTCAACAAGGACCAGATTTTCAAAGAATTGCAAGATCACATCCATTGTAAATCTGGATCAGTCAGATGCCTCAATCTGCCCCACCACCTTTCAAATTAGAGTATCCAAAACTCAAACAACTAATAGGGGAAAAAAATCTTGGTCAAAATATTCTGACACAATGATAACTGAAAGAATGCATCTAACCCAGTGAATACAACAATTGGTTCTACATGTTTCATTCCAGACCTATTTACTTCTAAAAACTGCTCTCCAAATTTGTACCCTAAATACCAGAACGGGCATGCTCCCCATTACGTCATGTAGACACCACCATAACGCAATTAATGGTTCCCCAATAGTCAACCTAGAATGAACCCAGGCAATTATCTGCACAGAACATCACGCAGATTTCATGTGAGAAAACAGCTTTGAGGAATTGTATTCCCAGACTGACAGCGAGCATTCCTCAATATTTTGTATAAACACCAGATATCCGGTACTCCACAGAATGTCAGGATAAACCGATAAAGTGAATCTCATGAGATCAGTTATTGCACAGGGTACAGAGATACATTTTTTTTTTTATTTCTTTTTTTTTCTACAGGATGAAATTATGGGCTTCCCTTCTCCAGCTTCTGGTGACAAAGGAATACAAGAAAGGCATTAACTGTAAATTTTTCCCCATGTCCACCCCACGCTCTTTTTCCCCCTACCTCCCTTCCAACTTGAAACACTTTTATTTCCTTCTGCTAAGAAAGATGACTGTTAGGCACTTTGTGTTCTCACCACAGTAAGATTAAAATTCCTGGATTTATATGTATATATACATCCATTTATTTATATTTATTTATTTATGTTTGTATTTTTATATATACCCATTGTAATGACTGTTCAGTGGAAAGACAGTAAGAAACAATCAGTTTTGATAGGAAGAGGTTCTTCCTTATTTGACTTATTTCTCTAGTATTTCTTTTTTTCTCATATCATATTCCTGTCTGCAAGCTGGGAAGCCCAACCAACATATATTCAGAGACTATATACGTTAGACTTGGCTGTTTTCTTCTGAGTCATTCCACTAGGAATACACAGCGCAGTGAAGCAGATTCAATGCACGCAACACCATCCGTAACTCATTTACACTGAGAACCTAAACAGTAAAGTTTCTCCTCTGGATTCAGCTATTTCTGTTCTCCAACTATAGGGAAATTCAACCTACAGCCAAAAAAAAAAAGGAGATGCGTAGTGACTAGAAAGACCACAAATCATGTAGACAGATAATTAAAAAAAAGAAGTATAAAAACTAATCTCTTGTCCTAAAGGGATAAACAAGAGACTTCCCTTCCACGCCCCACCCCTCATATCTGGAAGCTTTTTGTAACTATATTATAAATATCAATTTTGCTCATTTGAGAAATTCTCATGCTGCTATTTGATCAGTTTAGTACGTAATCACATTTCTACCACTAAAATGGAAGGAAACAGAAGCAGAAGTGACTGATACTAGAGGATGGATGTACCCACAAGGTATCTAGTGTTCAGATTTGAAGATTTGATCAGACACTTTTGGAAACATGACAGCTGTCATGAGATTATTTGATACTGTTTCCCCACTTCAGTGGCACTGAAGTTTATCCATGAAGCACTGCAGTGTAATCCTCATGACACTTTACAAGTACACCTATCCTTCTCTGTACTTGCAGAAGTGGAAGAAAAACTGATTAAAGTTCTGATGGTAACAGCTATTTAATCTCTCAGGAGTTGTGACGCTCAGTGATGCAAAGCTCAGAGAATCGACCGAGTGCCTCTAAACAAGTGTTACACGCTGTGAACTCTGCAACAGTACCCACATTCAAAGGAACAGACGTTTCCATAATTTCTTTTTAATGGGTAGCTTCAGCTCCCATAAGCTAAAAAGCTGGCTTTGCCTTTCACTAGAGCTAATCAGAACACGAATATTCCAATGAAAGCAGGCGGTTTTAAATTTGACATTTGGGGGGCAGGGAGAGGAAGATTTCTCGTAACCCTTGAAAAAAAATAGGTGGAAAGGAAACTCGGTAAAAAAAAGTATCCATGTAACTCACTAGGATTTATACTTTTTCATCATTCATGAAGTACTCTCTCTCATACTATTACAGGCTTCTAAAGATAACCAAGAGGGTGAGTTATAAGAGTGATAAATAGATGGCTTCACCCCATAGAGAGCATTTCACTGGACTAGACCCACCCTTTGGGCAAGCTGATACTGAAAAATGGGAGGTGGAGGGAGGGTTTGGTTTTATAGAGCTTCCATCTCAAGGAGGTTCCTATAGTGCCACAGGAAGGCTTTGTCTTCTGTCCCCAAATCTCTCCTAGCACATCCGATGAAGCCAGGGCCACAGTAGCACTTACTAGAAGACAGTCCTGGTTCCACAGCCCTGCAGTGCAATGACGCTTTCTGTGCTCTGCAGATAAGCTTCACCAAGCCTGAATATAAGGCAGCTCCAGACAAATTCATCATTACTTCCTTCCTCACTCTCAGAAGTCTGGTTTCTTTCCAAGCAGTAGTTTAAACCCAATGATCACTTTAAATTCTGTTTTCCAACCAAAAACTCCTAGGCTTCTACAGAAATAGAAGATGGAAAGTTCAAAACTAAATTTGACGACGAGCTATGAAAGTTAGTATTGAAATAGCTTTTTGTGACATGAAAAACAAATATTAAAGACGTTTACTTTTTGTCCCAGATATCTGCCTCCTTTCTCCTTCCTCATACCCAACCTCTTCCTTCAGCTCAGTGTTTTACAGATGCTGGAGAGGCTTTAAAGAATGCAATTGAATTGGAAATGGCCACTTACGATCAACCCTTCTCAAGGAAGGTATTTCACACTACCAAATTCTAAATTGTTGTTATGGTCAAAAAAAAAAAAAGGTGCTTCCCAAGGAATAGATTTCCTTTATGTCAGAGTTACAATTCCAGTGTTTTGTTCATAGGAGAACCACTTGAATGCACAGTAATCCCTCCAACACTGTGGAGCCATTAGATAGGTGTGAGTACATCAATAGCTGCCATTCTGATTAACAAAAAGCTAAATTTCCACTTAAATCCAAAATCAGAGCCTTTAGTCTGGGTTCACTCTGCAGAAGAAAAGCAAATTACTAAATTTCTGATCATTAGAGAAGTTAATCTGTTACTGTGGAACTGACCCTGAAGGACAAAGAGCAGATACAACTGAATGGGGAACAGTTTCACTGAAATCCACAATTAACTTCCCCAAGAAATGACAGATTTATAGCTGTTGTGAAAGGAAAGAAAGGGAAGAAAAGGAAGAAAGGGAAGAAAGGGAAGAAAGGGAAGGGAGGGAAGGGAGGGAAGGAGAAGGAAAAGGAAAAAGGAAAGTAAGCTGCGGTGCAATTCTGATGTGACATTCTATATTTCCTTATTCTATCTTCAAAATACACCTTTGCAACCATCCCTTAAAGGTTATTTTTGCATTTTAATGTCTCTTGCATGTAATTTCATGTTACCCAAAACATATCTTCCATGGGTTTTAGTTTATTTCTTATGTATCACAAGTCTTCCGATTCACTTCTAATGAATTTAAATGGCATATGTTTTTCTTCACTTATACTAGTAATAACTTATCTCCGTTTTAGAAGGGCAATCACTTATCCTGCATTTGTATTATTAGGCTGTCTCGACAGCATTGTACCTGTCACTAAACATCTATGCTAAGGTGATAAGAAAAGGATTATTATCATATCGCTACACTTCATGACCACCTTCCACAATACCTTACCTCTCAGGCATTCGTATTCTTAAGGGAACGCATTTAAAAGCTGTTATTCATTAATCAAATGTTTTGGTTTTTTATGAACACAAACTCTATGATCAAGTAACAATGGAGTGCAATAATCTACGTACAGTTTTGTCTGAACATCAATTAGGTCAGCTTCCTAGCTATGCAATACTAGTGAGTTTATGTGCAGGCGTAAAGTAGCACAGGCTGGCAAAGGCTCCTTTCTCATGCAGTCTTGAATTTTACTCCGCTCAGTCCATCTGCGAGGGAGCTCCTGCAAGTTAACCACTTTTATTTATCTGCTTTTATCCAGTCTCATGAGAAGGCAACATGCATTATCAAAGCAAATTGTCCATCATAACTGAGATCAGACAAGGTATTAAGAAAAGTCTGCCATTCTGCTCACTGCTCATTCTTACGCAATCCTAAATGGATTAAATCTGTAACGAATATTTTCCTAGCATGTGATGAATCAAAGACGATGACAGATTTTAAAACGGTTGCATATTGCCACAGCAGCTGAGGAATATTTTTTGTGACAATTCTAATTGTTTACATTGAAAGAAATTATAGGCAGATAAACAAATAATAAAAATGTGACTCCCAGTCCCATGTTTAGTAAGTTACTAAGTAAGTTACACTCCTTCATTAGTTACTTGGGAAATGAACGGCACAGCAGATGAACAGTGTATTTTACTCAACAGCACTACAAAGTCCATTTTTTAAAGAAAGGCAACATATGTTTGTACTAATTACTGATACCATCAGTTCCAAATTACTGAATTATGACAACTTTAATGCACTGTGTGGCAGGAACATAAAAATGTGGAAAATCCTGGGCTTCAATTTCTTCCTCAGGAAGAAATTACAGGACAAACTTTCTGATGACTGTGTAACTCCAGCTGACCTGTTTGTAAATTTGCAAAGGGGTATGAACAGTGATATTTGGTGTTTAATTGTGTGTTAATGAAATTAATTCACACAACATTAATTTAATTAATGAATATTTGTTCAAGTGAGCTTCCTTTCATCTTTCCAAATTTTAATTTAGGACATTATTCTGCATATTGCCAGAAGAAGTAAGCTTAGTTGTGTAATCATCCTTCCTCAGCTAACCACATCACCAAAAGATCACATCCTTGGATATCTCTCTCTTAAGAAGACTGTAAGTGACAAAAATCCTGTCCGGTCATTTCCTTAGCTTTCTTTTAAAAGCATTTTAGATCCTGTTGCTCCAGGGACTAATCTGAATGAGCACAGAAACCACATTTTTTACTTCTCTTGTAAAAGCCATATTCCCCTGGCTGCTACAAGAAAAAAGGAGTGAGTCAGTACAATCCTGAAAGCAAGAAAAGGGAAAAAAAATAGCAGGGAGCGAAAGATTTCCCTCCCAAAGACCATAACAACTTACCTCATTAGTAATGAAACTAATTAAGTCTGACTTTTTACTGCTTTGTGGCCTGTCTTTATGCCTCCCTGCCCTACTATATCCCTGTTTCTCCATAAGTCTGACATCCCTTTCCCACATCTTCAGTTCTTGACACCATTTTTTTCATAATACCTCCACAAAACACATCTCCTCCTAACAAATGTCACAGGAACCAGTTTGTGGTTCTCAATATGCAGACATGGTAACACTATCAGCATTATTAACTTAGGAAGAGAAAAGAAATTCTACCAAGCCCAAGCTGACATATTCCTAAGAAGAACCTTTTTTTTTTTTTTAAGTTCAGTTTTTAAGTTCAGGGAAGTATAGAAATTTAAAAAACCCACATTACTAGTATTTTAGTGTCACATAAAAGAAAACATCTGCATTGATGGCTTGGGTCAAGATAACCTATTATAAAAAGTCATTTGAGACATTGAGACATTTGAGAGCTCAGCATCCTACTTCCTATATAACATCTCTGAGTTAAGCATCCCACTAGCCTCCTGCTCTGCAAATATATTGCACTGTCTACCCATTTATCAACCTCTCGTATCAGTGCTTTTTATTATGCAGCACTCCACAGTATGGTCTTCCTGAACTCAATGACAGTCTTTTCACATCCAAGCGATGCCTCTGCAGCACATCTCTCTGATATCAAGTATGCAACGAATCAAGTTGATCAACAAAAACTGACCTCTCACCTCTCCGTTTGTCTTTTTGTCCTTAGACTGGGAGTACCCTTGAATTTTGGAGAGCAGCTCAGATATGGGAATTGCTACCATAACACATAATGGAAACTTAAGAGCTTCACGTGCCAGGTTCTGATTTTGCAGGCGGAATTCCAGTATAAGTGCAGGGACACCTGAAGCAGATCATATCTGTCTGAAAACTTACATACGCTCTTTAGTTAATGATCTTACATTTCATATTAAAAAAAACTCCAAAGCAAATCAGATACACATTGTATGGAAATACACAGAAACAAGCTGGGAAGAAACCAATACACATCTCACATACAGAAACATCATAACAATGGAAGAGGACAAACAGGAAGAAGCAAAGGCAACGGAAGGAAGAAAGTGCCACTAATGTGGGATTTTGTAGGAACAAGATTTTGGTGCATTTCCAATTTTTGAGTAAGACATAATAAAGTACCTTGTGCTTTCCTAAATAAAACATCTGTCTTTCAATACTTTCATACACTAATACACATCTTGTGCAGACATTAATTTTAGAGATAATATATCTTTTAATTAAAAGTGCAATTTTTTTAAATGGGTGGCTGATACCCTGCAGCATCTATGGAGTTCCATAAAGTATCTTTCCAAATCTATTTTTTTTTTTTTATCTCTACATGTTGATTTAAAAAAATCTGATGCCTACATATGATTATTTCCTGTTGTAAAGAATCTAGTCCCAACCGATCGACTATTTATTTCTAAAACACACCTGAAAACTCTGAGTTTGTGTCAACTGTATCAGGTTTATAGGGTTTGGTACTTCGCTTTTTTGCTCAACATTTCTGTATTCCAGACAGAGTTTTAAATGTCCTGTACCACATGACACAGGCAATTACAGAGCCAGTGTAATGGTGGAGTGAACATCTTTATATGGGTATTACAACACCAACCTAAAGTTAAAGATGAATTTTATATATATTACTCTGAGTAACACAATTCAAGAAAGAGAAGACATTACCTGTATCTTTCAGAAAATTTTTTCCTCTAACAAAACTTTAAAGTAACTAAAAGTTTATTCAATGCTGAAAAATTACAATGACAATATCATTGACTACTTTTCACTAAGAGCTATGTCCATCACGAAGAGCAAAAGATCACCGAGCTCTGGGTGATCAGTTGAAAGATCAGTCTTGCACAGAGCAGACCACCATTAGACTTCTGAACCCTGAAATGCAAGGTAAAAAATTCCTTAATGGTACCTGTTACTTCTATGTAGGCAGAAGAAAACAGCTGAAACTAACACACAGTTGCTGTTACTGCATTTGTTACTAAATCCACTTTACGTTCCACACACGCTTGCTCTTTGATATCGATTCTTTAGATAATAGCTTATTTAGATAACTACTGCTGACTTGAAATCGACAGGAAGCATTAAGGCTTTACATGAACATATATATTATTTCTACAAAACAATTCTTACACAGTTGTGCAGTTACATTTCCCATACCACAGCTTCTTTTTATGATACCTTCTCCACCCATTAAATGCATCTTCATAAATGTCTTCTAGCAATTCAAACTGTAGACCAGCAGTCTTTTTCAATAAATACAATTTCTTTTGCTTTCTTTACCCTGCCAAAATTAAAAAAAAAAAGTGTTTCACAATCAAATCGCATTGTGACAGAGGGGCTACAGAGAACAGGAGCAGGTTACCAGCCAGAGACCTCATAGCTGCTGAGGAGAGAGTGAACAAGCCTGGCACAGTGGTAGGAAAAGGGAAAAGGAGCTCTCAGCTTTAGACACCAAAACGAGAGGTGTAGAAGATTTCTTCTCTGTTCAGGACGAGCTAGAGATGAGGTAACTCAGTGAGACTTATTCTCCAGCACTATTAGCAGCTCTTCTAACTACCCAGAATCTTCCAATGAGACAACAAAAGCAGCCTCATCCTTCCCCTGCACATTGCTTTTGCTGCCTTTGGGTAGAAGAGGTAAGCACTGGATTAACATTAACATATGCCAATCTCTGCACATGGGTAAAATCATTTTACCCTTCTGCGAGATGCCGTCTCTCCAGGACTCTAGCTGCCTAGCTTAATTCTGGCCAGGAATGGGTGGGTGGGCTTCAGGGAACTCACAATTAAGTATTGCATCAGACCATAAAATGGCATGTGCCTTGCTTCATGTTCAGCATAGACCTCAGACAACGACGAATCAAAATAAACTTATCCCTCATTATCAAACTGGGTTATAAATGGCATGATGAGACTTGTACATTGCTAACTTGCTCAAAGAACCTAACTATAAAAGGTTTTGCTGAAGACATACAGTCACTTAGTCTTCAAGAAAAAGAAAAAAAGAGGTTAAAAAAAAAGATTCATCCACAGATAAAAATTATTAATAATTAGAAAATCAGCAGAAAGTAACATAAACACAAGCAGAAGTGGAAGACAGCTACCAGATCAAACAGAATGGTCTTAAAAAAAAATACAAAAAACACACCTCTGTAGATGTAAAAAAAAAAAATAAAAATCCAATTATTTTAGGATACAAAAATTATTCCAAATTTTTTTCTTAAGAAAAGAAATAAACCTCAGACACAAGGCTGGTAGAATTTCTGGTTTGACAAGGCAAGCAAACTGGCATAGCATTACAGAAACTGAGGTCATGCCTACATTTGCAATCAAGAGGTAAGCACAACTCTTCAGGCTCACAGGACACTCATCTTCCCAAGTTTCATAAAATGTGAGCATCAGCTACCTATCAACAAAATTACTCTGAGCTTACACAGCAGAATCTACTTCCTACTTCTGAAATTCAGCGGAAACACCAGATTACCCCAAACGTGACAAACCAGATAGGCTTTTCTGTTCTCAGAGCTGACCTTTGCTAACCGAGCCACTGAGGACTAACTGAAGTGCACAGAGAAGACTTGCTTTTCCCATTCTCCTACTCATAGGAAAAGTCTCAGTGCAAATAATTACCAGCGATATGAGTAAAAAGTCTTATTTTTGTGTAAGGTCAGAACCATTACCCAGCTATTCCCTAACTGAACAATAGAATAAGCTCTCGTACAGGGACATCATTTGAGTTTCAAAGAAAAGCAGGCCAATTCTGTTACTCAAAGCTTAGTTTGCTTTTCCTTTTTGTTTAATAGGTAAGCTACATTACTATTAGTAATGTTAGCTGTATGTAATCACACATGCCTTAGTAGTATGAACAATCATGGTAACACATGATTTGTCACGACTGTTGTTGAAGAACAGGACAGTGACCAACTTGACATTAAATGTGACAGCACATCTTACCTCAGTTAAAGACTGTCTTCAAATAGTCAGCAGCCCTTAAAGAATATGTGATCGCTAACACGCACTGGTTTTTATTTCGAGGATGGGTATCCACTGCTTATCACTCTTGGAAAGCTCCCACTGAAACCGACACAGCTATCTTAGAGGAGAATACTGGCACACAACTGAAACTGGAAAGGTATTTTGGGATTAAATGCTGCATCACAAATCACATGTCAGCTTTTTCTTTTTTAAAACCATGATACAAACCAAAGCTGATATTTTCTTTGCTATGATAAACATCGCAGAAGCATATTCATCCCCATTACTTAACAACAGAACCTATAAACTTCCACTGATTTTTTTATCTATTTCTAAAGCACAATTTATAATCCTACACTGCAGATAAGGGTACACTGCTCACAAGATTAAAGTCAAGGTCACATATTGCACATACACTGCTGCCTGTGCAACAGGGATCCGTTTCACAGACTCCACATATATTTTTAGAATGGGCTGCTCTCGCCATCAACTAACAGACCTTGAATTACAAAAGTGAAGATAAACTTTGGCTTAAAAGGTAAAATTTAAGGCTTCTGTGCCAAAACAGTCAGATCTCTGCTGATTCAAGGAAGTAAAGTCATTCCTTTTATCCCTTCACAAAACCTAAGGGGTAAATCCCCAACACCCTCAGTATGAGCCTAACTTTCCTTCTGATGAAGCCAAAAGTGAAACTCCTACAGAATTTGACAGACCACAGGTAGATCACCTTTGAAAAATCCTGGTTTTGTAGTATGCCCGGTAGCTGGTGTTCCATATGTGCACCTGTTGTACCTTCTTCTCAACAGGCACTTGTGCAACTATTCATACTAGAGCTACAACAGAAGCACAAGCACCGTGCAAGCAAAAGTTTATAACACACAAAAGGTTTCTGCCTTCCCTAGAGAGCAGCATTTGCACAAAAAGTCCTTAGTGGATGCCACAAAATATCAGCAATCATGAAGAACCGAATACATTGATATGCAAAAATTATTGCCATCACATGCTGCTCATAAGAAGATGACACTTCCAAAACCGAGTGTTAGGCTTCATTCATGGATAACTAGACAGGGACTCCAGAAATTCTGTTCACACAAAAAGTGAGCAGCAAAATCCGGATTTTTACCAAACTTTAATGATGGAAAGATCTTTGAGTCGCGACCCAAATAGAGCAAGATATTACTGTTCACTAGCTAAAAATAGAACTCATTCTCTTTTGCCTACTGGAACTAGTTGAGATTGCTCTTTACTAGAAGGGATTAAATTGCAGCACATTTGTGCAGTAGGGAGACACCCAGAAGAGATCAACCCCATGAATAGCTACAGGTTCCTTAGGGAATCAGTGTTTGTACAATCACGACTTACCCATAAAGCTGACCCCAGGCCACCAGAGATGTAAAAGTTCTACATCATCCTCCAATCTGCATGTTATGGCAGGTCACTGAAAACGCTTAAGTAGCTAAATGCCTGAAAGCCCCACTAATTTTTCGGAAGTCACTTGGAGAAGGCCCCTTTACTTACTATTGCTGCTGCCAACCTGTACATCAGCCACCTTTCCTTTGCCTTATTTCAGCAAGGCAGCAAAGACCTAGAGCTTTAAAAGACATTTTATAACATCAACGTTAGTGTGTCAAGACCTTCAGCAAGTGGGGATACAGCTACATGGCTAAATAAAAGGAGGCCAAAGAGTAAGTACAAGCAACATGCTTATTATCCATGCTGCTGCACTGTCAGTCAATTCCTGGACTCTGTCCTGGACTAGTCCAACTAGTTAGCTCTGAGACAAACAGGCGTGTAAGGTAGGGGACACTTCGCCTTACACACTTGGCCTAGGAATCTGCCCCTGGGCACCTTTCATTTGGCACTACTGGCATCACCTGAAGGCACAAGTTCTTGACTAGAGGAGATATGCCCCTGTTTTTAAGACAAGAATGCCAGACAGGACACCACGTTTAGGTACAGTGATCAGTTAAGTACACTAGTCTTCCTCATGGAGGTGACAAGCTTTCAAGACAAATGATCAATGATTTATGAATTGAATATCACGTTAAAATCCTGAAGGGGAAAACAAAGGGCAGAAGGCATTTGCAACCCAGGTCACCCTACTATAGCCTATTATGTGCTTTCAAAAAGCTAATATTATGACAGATTTTATTTTATACCCCCTATTTGCTTTTGTGTATCTTTTTCTGGAAATACTCTAAATTATCTATCATCCATATCTTATTTTAGTAGGTTGCGCGACTGAAGTGTAACTCAGTAGCCTACATCAGCCAGAATTTTTTCAAATGGAGGTAAACTCCTAATGCTCTGCTTTTGCAGTGATCTCCATTTGGGAACCCAGACTGATCCACCAGACATCATTCATTAGCAGATACATTTTATTTTAAATCTGGGGAGCCTCATGAGAAACGAGCCTGATTCTCAGGAGTTTTGAAAAGTCATCTGCTTAAATGTCTAAACAATGTTTCAGTTATGAAACACCCACTTTTCAGAATCTTGGCCTGAATTTAAGACAAGCAGCTTCTTGTTATCAAGCTTTCACTGATGCAACTGACTAATACCAGACTGTGAAATTAATTTACTGAACCTTCAGTAAAGTTCCTCCAACTGCTGCTTGAAATTCAGTTTTTTGCACATCCCTCTAGAGGCAAGGTGTAACTCCATTCTTTACCAAACACCCATGTGTAAGAAAGCCCACTCTTGCATTCGATCAACAAAATTCAAAGAAATGACAAAAAGGAGCAGTAACACAAAACTCTTAACAGAAAGAGTGGCCTAAGAGTTTCAGGATATCCAAACTGATGTTATTTAGTCTACTCTCTACCCTCTACCCTGTTTTTTCCCTAAGTATTTTGAAGTGCTAATAGTCTAACAACAATGCTAACAGGCACTGACAACTCTTTAAGTAAAATAAATTATTGTAGTATATCCACCACGATTAGATTTGATGTAATATGCTCAAGCAATGTTTAATATTGGAGGAATGGGAAATCTGTATAACCTGCGACAGTAGTTTACAAAGACCTGTCTAATCACAAAGCAGACAATTTGCCTT
>NW_009598648.1:0-17523 GCF_000690535.1 Cariama cristata | reverse complement strand
CAACCTGAACAATTCTATGATTCTATGAAAAGGGAACCCAGAAGCAAAATAACTGGGGTGCAGTGTGGGTGGCCAGGGGGTGGGGGTCTGGGTGCCAAGCAGTTGGGCAGCACAGAGGTACCTGCAGGCAGCTCAGCTCGATGCCTGTCATTAAGTGGAGTGAGTCGGTGCCTGCCGGTTCGTGTGTCCGTATCCCAACATACTTTACCCCAGCGGCAGGTACATCGCTGTCTCAGCTGAAATACGTCTCATATATAGAATGTGTTTGGCATGAAAGGTACTCTGGGAAAATAAGGTAAATTAATAAAACGAATTAAAGTTACCACAATTCATTTTTCAAGAAGCAATCAGTATGATTATAAGCACAAACCTCCCCCTCTCTCTCCAACCTTACATAAATGTTGCCGTGGTGCACGTCAGCCTAATCTTTAGATACGCACATCTTACTCTATGGAGGTTAAATACCGTGTACTGTGCAGCTCCGTTGGAGATGTAGCTACAATAAAACATATGGTGTCAGACAGTGCCTGAGGGATTTCTATAGGAATAAACAGTGATTCTGTCCAAATGTAACTTCTCAGCAATTCTCTGTCTGTGACCTGAAATTATGGATAGAGCAGATGCTGTTAGTCTTTTGGGCAAGATTTGCAGTGCCTTGACTTACGTGAGAAAGCAGAGGACCTGTTTTATTTTAGATCATTGGACAGCTTTTAGCTTGGTTAGGAAAAACGAAATTGTTATACATTGTTTTATTACAAAGCGATGTTTTCCTGGTCTATTGTTTATGCCACTGGGACAGGTCAGCCTTATTTTCTTCTGCCATAAATAGCCCTGTAGACACAGATGTAGTAGTGTCAAGAGTCTTCTACTTTAATCATTCAGGGCTATGGTTTTGATATCGGCCATAAAAAGGAAGCTATATTCTGGCAGAGGTCTGTAAAGAAGGCGAAATACTGTGCCTGTAACTGCTTTTTTTCCATACATACGTGCGGTTACACCATCAAATATTTTTAGAAGGGAATGTCATTATGTGCTGGCTTGCCTTTCATTTCCTTGAAGCAACTTTATGAGTGCCTAACAAGCAGGGTTAGGATAAATAAACCAATCTAATTTCTGTAGCAGGTCTAATACATACACAGATATGTGGAAGGTGTCGCTCACCCCTGCCTAATTCCAGACAGGAGGTCCAAGGCACCCGTCTGAACTCAGTAGCATCGCAAAGGCTAATCTTCCAGACTGAGTCAGCTGCCGTCACCGGGCTCACACAGAAATGCCCAGGAATCAGGAGAAATAACGGATAAAAGATTTCCTTGATGATACAGAACAGGAGGGAAGGTTAATGCTGGGGTGATGGCCTCGATGCATTTTGTTGCCACAAAACAGCAGCATATTGATGGCTATAGTGGCAAAAAATCATTAGTGATTTAAACACAGTGATGATGGATGGCAGGTAAATGTTGTTGAATGCTTTTCTGTTTTATTTAGAAATCTCTTTAATAGCTGTAACTCTCGTGCATCCATTTTAAATAATTTGGTCATTCTACTCCAGTTTGGGGTTAATTGTAAGGCTTGAATTTAAAATGGAAAATAAGAAATAGGAATCTAGAGAACCTTCACATTTTCCAAGTTTTGACAAATGGAAACCCAAGACGTTGTCTAGGATTTTGAGAAAAACTTCCTTTTGGTTTGTCTTCTTCATGCCATGAGTGCATGTAAAAGACATTGCACTTCTCATTATAGTCATTCTATTACGGAAACAAATATTACTAGCAACTCCTTATGGCTTTGTCCCAAAGGAGTTTGTTGACCCTTGGTTCTGTAAGATCACAGCATAGTAAATGACTGACGAACAATTTATCAGTTACACATGCTGCAGCTGGATTGATTACAGATCCTCCGCTTCGGTGGCCAAATCCATCAGCTTGACTGCCCTGGTCAGTAGGTGTGAGCGTAACACGGCGCATGACCATAAGTAAGGACTTATTTTTTACTTTTGCCTCCCCAGGTGATCTCATGCATTTGCCACCCTACCTTAGGATGGACTTTTTATTGAACCGTGGCGTGCAGGGCACGAGCAGAGACCTGGGTTTGGGCCAAGCCTGCTTGGAACCGCAGAAGAGCCGAACCTTGAAGCGTCCCACCGTCCTGGAGCCGATACCCATGGAGACATCCTCCACGAGAGAAGTACAGTCATGGCAACCTGGTGCTGTGGCAACGTTACCTCAGCGAGAAGGAGCTGAGCTAGGACAGGCAGCAAAAATGAGCAGCTCCCAAGAATCCTTGCTGGACTCCCGGGGCCACTTGAAAGGAAACAATCCCTACGCAAAATCTTACACCCTGGTATAACAAAAAGAGCATGGCTGGACAGTGGCTGTAAATATTTACACTGAAAAAAACAAACCACAAAAATCCAATGAAAGCTACCTTTTTTTTATTGAATTCCAATATTTATAATTAAAGAAGAAGATTGCCAAAATATTTGACAAAAAAAATAATAATATGAACGACAGACAGTGCAAAGACTCTCTTGCTTTTTTTCTGTCTGAGTGTGAGCTTCATCTGACTGGACATCTGAATTTTTGGGTAAAAGAGTCCAGTTTTCTGATCTTCACAAGCGTTTGTGTTTTTACTGATTTTCTACGAAGTGCATGGAGACTTAACTAAAACATTTTAACGGGAAGTTCCATCTGACAAGATTTAAAAGGGAAAAAAAAAATCACAAAAAAAAAATCACTCTATTTGTGAATTCAACAGGAACGTTGATTTGGAAAACAAAAAGTCTTTTGTCATGTTTGCACTTTTTTTTTTTTAATTAGAAAATGGGTCCTTGATTGTTCTTTTTTTGTTGTTAATTAGGATGAGTGATGTCAGTGGAGTGAGGGAATTGATTTGTTTTTTTTTTTAATATTAATTTAATGAGACACTCTTTGCATTTTGTCTATGCGAAATAAAAGGGTCTTCTGCCTTTATTTGTGACGTCTGCTTCCATTGCCTTCTGCTGTACTTGGCTCTCCCTAAGTGTAATAGCCGTGTCAGTACCGCGCTCTGAACAATGTCTTCTTGTACCTTGGGCAGAAAAGGAAAGTGGGGCTCATACCTTTGGAAAAAAATCGAGGTTTGCTTCCCCGCAGCTTTTTTTGCTCCCATGGGGCAGAGAGCCAGAACAGCGCAGAACCCCAGTGCTCTGCATCAAACACAGCCCGGACTCTGCATTCGCTTCATCTGCCACGGGCAGGGAGGTTTTTGTTCAGCTTCAATATCGCTTGGATCAGAAGAAATGTGTTGATATTCCTTTACTTGCTCGCTAGGAATGGATCTTTAGTCCATTTGGGAACAGCACTCACAGAAATTGGTCGCTTGTGTAACAACTGGGAGAAAAAAAACCAAAACAGCTTTTTCTGTAATAGGAGAAAGGGAGGAAAAAGTTATTCCAGGTCTAAGATCAACGCGGCTTTCTTTAGAGGAGAAAATCTTTTTATGGGGGAGCTGTCAGCTCATATTACTTTGCTGCATCTTTTCATTACATGAGAAGTAATATTGCTTGTTTTATACAAAGCATGAGTGACTGAATATTACAGTTGGTGGGTTTAACACAACAACGTTTGAGCCGCTTTGCTAAGTGCCGTCTTGTGTGTGTTCTGGCTACCTTTGTGTGCCTGGACCAAAAGAAGATGGTGCGGAGCATCCCAGAGTAGTGCTGACACCAACACATCATTTAGCACTGGCTGGGAACATTACCTGGGCTCAGAAACCAGTAAAACTCGGTACCCTTGAGCAGGCTGAGAACCTCCTGCAATTTCCCTGGCTGGTGACAGTGTGGGCACTGCTAATCCAAACGTTTCTGCACCATGCTCAATTCAAGTTGCTTTAAAATAGAAAAATGCAGTTATGTATAATTGTGTCATTACTGTTATTAATGTAATTATGCTGTTACAAGGGCACTAAGTTAGGAAAGTACTTAAGCGTCTTGAAATGAATCAAGTTGCACTTGCATCCTTAGCTCTGTCAAGCCCAAGTGGTAAAGTTCTGGAAAGTCCTACAGAAGAAGTCAACTGAAGACATCCTTGAGGTATGTACTTCTTAGAGACCTACAGAGGAATGCTGAGACCTCACTCTGCTAAGGAACCATTTCCCATCTCGTCTGCCTGCTTGGCCAATATGATGACAAAGCACATTAAAAAACCACAAAAACACAAAAAACCCACACCAAAACAAATACACCACCAAAAAAAACCCAAACCAAAACAAAAAAAACCCAAAACACCTAACCTTATGCCTCTGTAAAACCAAACCAAAACAAAAAAAACCAAAACACCTAACCTTATGCCTCTGCTAAAAAAAAATAAAGAATTAAGAATTATCCATGAAGTATTTTCAAACAGAATGAAAAAACCTACATGTTGAAAAAATAGTTATTCATTCGCTTTGGTTTGTTGTGTTGGTTCTTTTCCATAGAGAAACATTTTGTTAATAAGAACCTAATTTATACATGCAGAAAGAAATTTCTCTTACTATTTGCCATTGAAAACTCCACAGAAAACTAAACTTATTGAAGATTTCATTTTTGGGCAATTCAGTTCTTTTCAATTCCCACGAGAGTCTTTCTGGTGTGCTGAGCTTGAGCTGGATGGGGCATTAGTACTGCATTTACAAAAAAAAATCGATTTTCTCAGTAGCATTCAGGACTTTTGAGTCTCAGGCCACTTTCATCTTCCATTCACGCTTCCTTCTTGGGCTCTAAAAAAAAGCTGAAAAGCTTTTGGGCAAAATCGAGGCTCGATCCATTTGTTCCCGTGGCTCTTGGCTGCCCTCAAGCACAGGGGTGACGGGTCCTGCGGCAGCACCCCCCACCAAAACTTGCCTTCATTGACAGACAAGACTGAGCGTGCGATGGAGGGAGGAAATATTCACATTTTAAGATCCTGGTGACTGCTGATAGCGGAAATATTCCCATATCTCCCTAAATCTACATTTGGCTGACAATCTGGAAAGTGCCAGCCGTCCTTGACTTAACGAGAATTTCTCCTCATCTGTATTCAAGATGCCTGGTAATACTCATCCTCCTTATGAAGTGAAGGCGCCTTTGGGGGTCCCATATCCAAAGGAATTCGTGGCAAGTCTCCCGCTGGTTAAAATCAGAGTGGAACCAGGCTGTTAACACACACAGACTCAGACCTGCAGGGTGCCTGGCTCCCAGCCCTGCATCCAGCCAGCTTTCGGTACACCTAAGTGTAAACACGTGTACGGTCCCCTTAGCTTGGGGGTTTTAGTGGCTTTTAATTTTCCAAACAGCACTGGAGCGGTAGAGCCACTTAAACATGTAAGGGAAGCTTGAAGGAGGTGCCTGCCCCACTCTCATCTAGCCAAGGTTTGGAGGTAGAAGTAATCTCTTTCCTCAGGTCAATACGGCTGGGAGCAGTCAAGTCCCTGCAGGATGCATTGGTTTACAGGGCCAAAAGGAGAGAAAAACGTGCTGACGTGTCTCTACCAGCACCATTTTAAACACTTCCCGGTAAACGAGCCATCAAAATCCATGGATCCTCTATGTCTGCATCCTGGCAATGCAGACTGCACTTCCCCAGTGCACCAAATGCCCTCTTGGAAAATATTCCTGTAGGTGGAAACAGCAGTTGGCATCAGCATGAGAGCTCAAAAGACAAGCTGGAAAGTATTGGTGCATCAAGGTATCAACACAAGCACATCTTGCACAAAACTGCGACTCCGTCTTGGTCCTGAGGGTGGTAGGAGACTTTACTTCAAAAGATGAAATTAAGAGTTAAAATTCTTCCCTGTCTTCTGTCTACGAAGAATCATATCGCCTTAGAGATACTGCTTTTTTTTTTTTAACACTATACTTTTCCCCGTGCCCCAAACTCAGGTAACCCTTTAATGATTCACAGACAGTGATTAACTCCCCCTTTTTGTCTCACGGGAGTTAGCAACTCCCTCACTCCTGCCGTTTCTAAGAACCCTTTTATCCTTCTTTATTCCGTTACCATTTCACTTAAATTGTCTGATTAACACAACTACGTTAAACTCGGTACAGGTTTTCCCTCTCCTTGTTTTTAGGTCGGAGCTTGCTTTTCCTATTTAGAACCAAGGAGATTTTGAGTGTTTAAAAGTTTGTCTTTTGCTGAATTCTTTTTTTAACCAGGTGAGCTCCATAGCAGTGTTACCATAGCTAAGAGGCTTTAGAAGCTATGAGCAAGGTGAGGTGTTATTATACCAAATAATATAATTGGAAAACAAACCAAAGCAACCCTGGGCTACTATTTGGGGCAAACGGAGAGTCCAGAGGAGTTTTGTGCAACCAGGTTTCCCACTTTCCAAGGCAGTGGGAGCGGGGCTGATACCCATCCCTGGCTTGCAGGCGGGTGAATGGCAATAGGTCTCTACCTGTTTCCTTGCATTAAGTAATTTGGAGTAAATATCTTCAGATTTTGACACCCAATATCCCTTGCCCGCACAGCCAGGTATGTATGAAGAGGGGTTTTTTTGGTTGATTGGGCTTGGGGGTTTTTTTTAGGGGTGGGAGGGGATATCTTTTATTTTTTCTGAAGGCATAAACAGCGAAGGGGGCAGCTGGAAAGGCAAACTCCACCAGCACGCCATTTTCCTGAGCAGGCTGAAAAGCTCTCCCGGAGAAGGGAGCTCTCTTTTAAAAGAAAGGGAAGGTAAAAGTAAAAAAAAAACCAAACAAACAAAACAAGCATACAGTTTGGACTGCCCGTACATAGTTTCAGCGTTAAGTTATTCTAGGTCACAGCAGTTGCTTAATGGTCTCTCGTGGTCAACTACGAGGCATTCCAGCAGGGAAAAGAGAGTGCTTTTCACCATTAATTTTCTCTGGGCTTGCCTCAGCCTCCCAAGGGGAACCTCACCACCTCCCCAAAAAGAAAGACGCCTGTGTAGGAAGTTCACCAGCCCAGCGCAGACCGCTAACGCTGCTGGGGGGTCAGACAGTGCGCTTCCCTGGGGGGTTTTGTACTTCCTGAACTATTCTTCCTTTTTTCACAATGAATGTCACCCTCCTTTGTTTCAGGATTTCAGGGCAAGAAAGTTCTAGAATTGATAGAAAAAGGATCTAACTATTTTCAAGGTTGACAAGGGCCCTGTAAACTTCCCAGCAGGTCTTCAGCGCAGGAGCACCTGGGACATCGGCTCCTCACCCCGCAGCGACCTCCTCCTGGCTCTGCTTTAAACCCCTCTGCCCTCCGAGGTGAACGATTTTCCCCTTCGTAGGCATCGGCTGAAGGTGCTTGGTAGTTCTCAGGCCTGACAGTAGGTGAGGGGACAAGTGTCAGGGATGACCCCGAGTGCAGAGCTGGCTGGACACAGCCCTGGAGAGACGGGGAAGCTTTCCTGCCCCTTGGAGCAATCATTTAGACATCAGATGAAAACCCATCGCTCTGCAACGTGCTTGTCAGGAGGAAAGCTGCTGCAGGGATTTCTGATGCTGCTGCACTAGGAACCAACACACAGAATTTCTAGCCTGTAACATTTTCTTTTTTTTTTTTAAATGGGCAATATATACACGTAGGAGATTTCAAAATCCCTGGGATCGAGTGCGAAAGAAACTCATCCCTACCCTTGCCCGTGGAAGAGTAATGCCAAAACCAATTTCTCAGAGTACTGAAACAAAAAAAAATTGCTGTGATAGAAATTGTGGAAGTTCCTGGTTTTAACACTGAAACTGCCAAGTTTTCATTCTCTGAATCTGTCAGAAAGCATAAAACCCCCCTCCACAGTTCAAACCTTTGGAGTCTTTTTATTTAATTGAAAGTGAGTAAGATAGGTGTTTCCTAAAAGGATAACACGTAACGGTGAGATAGTAGAGAACACAGCACAATGGGAAAACAAAGTGGAAAAACCTGGCAAAGTGCTGTCATTAAGGAAACTTGTCCTCAAAATTTTAACACGCAGTAATATAATTTTGCAATATTGCCCATATTCTGTTAAGCTACATCTTTGCTCTGAAAGTTTTTCCAGTGTGCTTTCTTTAACCATTCCAGTCCTGGTGGGATAACAAAATTAACCTGATTCAACAGTTTGACCGAGACAGCAGTGGTTTCAGTGTCATTTGTAGTGCAATGGAGGCCTTGGGTGGCGCGGGGAGGGAAGGGACCATTGCAGCCGGGGGCTTGGAAATACCAAGCACGCATTGAAACGTGTATTGTGATAGATCTTCCTCCAGCTAGAGCCTGGCTATGGGTGATTCTGCAGCTTTTCCCTAAGGAAAACACACCAGGTTTATGGAGGGCCCGAAAATCCTCTCTCCTCCCATCCCCTTGCAGGCCTCATCCTTTCTTCCTGACCCATCCTGCCCTCAATTTTCGGAGGCTTTCGAGGTTGCAGAAGCTCAGTGCAGCTGCCTGTGAATACTCGGGAACATCTTCTTCCCTTCAGCTCTGCTGGCACATCTCTGGCATCTCCCAGTCCCTCTCATGCCACATCTTCCACGCTGCCCCGGCCACCACTGCTGCCCCACGCCGAGTTCTTGCACCCCTGCGGCATCTGCCCCTTTCCTGGGGTGCCCACCACCCTGCTTTTGCAAAACCAGCAAAGTGGGACCAGGGGCTCGTCTCTGTCCAAGGCAAGACCCAGTGCACACCATTCCCCAGCATCGCAGAGCCTCACGGACAGAGCACTCAGCTCTGGTGGATAAGGCTCAGACCAGAGCCTTGACATCAAACAGCCATCCTGCCTATGGTCCCCGACACGCCTGCCTCACCAAGGGCTGCACCTCCCAGCCCTCCCACAGGTCTCACATCGCTCCCGTGCCAATAAAAAGAGCTCCAGTTATACTGGAGAGGATAAATGGGCTGGTAGCATTAAGGACCTCACCTCTGTTCCCAGGTAGGAGCAGATCTGCTGGAGCTCACCCGTGCTTTTGCACACCAGCGTGCTGGTCATCGATGTCCGACTGTCACCTCCTGTCTGTCTGGGCAGCCAGGGACTCACAGGAAAGTGAGAGTTCATTGGGACTCTGTTGGACCTAAATAACATCATACCAAAAGCACGAGGCAGGGACACTTTTGTTCATAAAGAAAAGCAATAGAGGGCTGTAAGGCTCTTCTCTGTACCAGCTTCTTCACCTCTGTGTAGTTGCTCCAACATTAGTAATAGTAAAATTATATGCTTCCGTAAGGAAATTTAAATTCAATGTAACCTAAATCAATTTGAACTTTAAAACACTGAGCTCGTACCACCTCTCTTTCCTATAGGACAAATTATATTTAAGCCAGAACGTCAGGAGCAAAGGGAAAGCTTAATTAAAGCTGGTTGCAGACTACATAATCACACCTGAACTTACATACAAACAGATGAAGAATCAAAAGCCATTTATTTTATTCTGCTATCCTTGCCTGAACTCTAATAAGATTTTCCTTTTACAATGGTGGCAGTTTCAGTCGCGTTTCATCTTACATGCACAGAAACGAATGGATACCTTGGCAAGCTGCTCTCCCTCCACCAGCCACAAAAGCTCATTCATTAGCGTCTGACATGTTGGGCCATAGCTCTTTGCACTTCTAATTAAATCGTCATCCTTGAAGGTGAACCCTTTACAGTATTTATAAGCAGAATGACTTCAGGTGGAGGAGCTGTGAACCAAAGCAAGAGGTAACACAGAATTGATGAGGTGCTGCTAAAAATAACTCTGCAGTTTTCCCGTCATTTCAAAGAGAGCCAAGACAAAACTCTAGAGAGGGTGAAGGTGGTTTCAGGGCAGAATTTGGGTTTTAGCAGCTAAAAAAGAGCAGATGTGACCACCTGATTGTGCATTTGCTCCCACGGGTGGCTTGCAACACGCAGGGTATGTTTGGGGTTTAGGCTGCTCTTCCCTGGCCCGAGGCATAGCTGAACGTGGTTTGCCAGCCCAGTTGGTGCACTGGGAACGGGTGGGATTGGAGGTTATTTCTGGTCAATCTGGCATTACAGAGCCAGCTGTCACCTGTGCCGTGAGTAGCTTATCTGCGATTACAGCGTGCAGACGTGTACGGGTGTACACCCTCTGCGCAGAGAGTGTCAAGGTCAATGGAGAAGCCATGGTCACAGCCCTTGCTCTTCCACCGCATTGCACTGGGTGGAAGGGAGGAGGGAAAGGTGCTGTAGCACCGTGAAACCACAGCGATCGGCCACGTCCAGGCACGTCACACATCCCAGCTGTATCTGGCTCCATAAGCAGATCTTAAATTTTATGGCCCACCCTTTAGCAAATATTGTCCTATCCAGAAGCCAGTGTCTCCTGGTTATTTTTATAACTTCATTTTTTATTCTTTACTCCTCACAGCAAGAAGTCGAGCTTCTTAATCCATTCAGCACAAGAATACAATTCAGAGACTTTTAGGGGCAAATGCTCATGTCAAGGTGAATGGTGTCGCTTACACTGGCTAGGATTAGAAGAGAAGAAAAATAATTGGATGAAGTCCGAGTGCTAGAAAGTGCCCTGCATCAACCTTGAAAGTACAGCAAGCCCATGGTCCCCCTTTACAGCTGTGAACCACTTTTCAGACACTCTGGCACACAGAGGGTCCCCGGGAGCTGTCGTCAGAGCTGTCCCATCCCCTCCTAACACGGCACCGCCAAACCACATCCATTTCCATAGCTGGCACCCAGAGCAGATACGGAAACGGTCAGTGTTTGCCTCCTCAGAAAGCTTTATGCCAAAGCTGACAACGTCATGAAGAATATATTTGTGCAAAAGACCACTGCTACTAATTATGATTATTCTCAATAGCCTTGTTTCAGCATAGCTTGATGATTAGGGCTCAGTGGACCCAAAACTTTCATGCCAGTCTCTCATTTTCAGTAACATCCAGCATAAAACCAGCCTGCTCTCCTGCCAGTTCAACCAGTTGGCCCTAGATAAATGAGAGTTACCTGAGTCTGAGGGGCTGAGGCCAACAAACCACCTACTAAATCAGGCTTGGACATCCCATGGCATCGGCCTATTGATACTCTCCTTCTCCTGGATCCAGGGTCTAGCAGAGGTTTGTGGGGATCCAGCTTCCAGGTGGGAGCTTTGTCTCTTCCCAACACCAGGGTAGATCCCCACCCTTTGGGTGACCTTGGCAGCTCCCCTCAGTTGCCTGGAAGCAGCCCGAGCCACCATCTACAGCCACAACAGGCTGGAAATAGAAAGAAAACATTTGGGTTTGGTTTTTTTTTCCTTATAAAATAAGAAAGATAACTTCAGAATTTCCGTTCTCCTGGCAAGCCACACTTTTCTCTTCTCTGCCCTGGGAGGCAAAGGAAAGTGTTTCCAACACTCGCATTATCCAAAGAACGGAAAGCATTTTTGGCCACATCCAATGGTTATCACATTGACATGTTTTCTCCCTGATGCATTGTCTGAAAAAACGGAGCAAGCAGGACAAGGCTGGACAAGGGCTGGCTCTCAGCAGGCTTAATAAAATTAGCCAATACTGAGCCCAGGGTGAAAACAACTTGCCGAGCCCTTCAGTGGGGGTCCCCATGCCACACTTCTTTAGTTAGCTGTGTGTGCTGGGCCTGAAAGAGGCTTGAAGATCTGCCATGCAAATCAGCGGTTGCTCAACTGCCCAAGTGGTTGAACCAGTGGAGCAATCAGCTGGTGATGGCGTGTTGGAACTTATCGGAGAGCTCAAGATCCGTGGAAATCAGGGTAGACCCCAGCCCCCAGGGCAACTACCAAACACACTAACAAAAAGCACAGTTCCTGAAGGAAAATACCATGTTACTGTATGCGAATGAAAGAATTTCCAACACGTGAGCTCTGAAGCAGTCTTTAGAGCTCAATAAGGAGCAATAGCTTAGACCATATGAGAAAAGCACAAGTCTTGCCTATTTACCTAGTGATATACAGTGACTTGTTTCTTACACTGTTTGATAACAGAGACTCATCTCCAAAGTCCGCATAGTCCTAGTAAAATACACACTTAGGTCTGACAGAACAAAATCTTTCCTATTTTTAAAGTCACTGAAGTCCCAAAGACTTTATTAGGGGGTTAGGATAAGAGAAACAGGCAGATAAGTATGTAATAAAGACCGTAAAAGTGGTCTGCTCAGAGAAGAAATATGACAGAGACCAAGAGCTAAGACCTTGGCAAAATTCACCACAACATTAAATTCACCAGGTCTTGCCATGTAGACAAAGTTCTGCACAGCTGATGTCCATGTCAAGATGATGCTTGACAGTACAGTTTCTGCCTTTTGCGGTTTTAATCAGAATTGAAAACTTCAGCTTTTAGTAACAGTGGCAGTGTCAAATATGATTGTGACTCTGACAGTGACATGATGTTGCCTCGAAGATGGCAGAATATTACGGTCAGATGTCTCTGAGCTTTTCACTTAATCTTATTTGCACCGAGAAGATAGGACTCTCCCCTCTGAACAGGGTACAGCAACATTTCCAGCACTAAGGGCTCCGTAACTGTGTATCTCATAGGGGGAAAGCTGCTGGTGTAGTCTTTCCTTGGCACTTCTACAGCACATATCGTGAGCGTAACCAAAGAACTCAGAAGCCTGAATGCTTTATACACCCCCCCATCACACCTCTGAGGAAGGGAAGGCTGCAGGGATCAGCTGCTTTCTTCAAGGTCGTTCTGTAGACACAAGACTTCAGCCTTCATTGGTTTTCATGCCGGGCTTGACTCTGCTCGACCGAGCTCGGTGGCAGGTTGCCCAAAGAAGTTGTGGGGTTTCCATCCTTGGAGGTACTCCAAATTTGAGAGGCCAAGCCCTGAGTCACCTGGGCTACGCTGGCCCTGCTCTGAGCAGGGGAGGGATAATCAACTCCTGAGGTCTTTCTTTCAAAACAGAATTTCCTGGGGGAGCAGAATTGCACTTGGACTGCCTCAGTTGTAAGGATCTGCTTTCCGCCTTGTTGACAGCAAAACGCTGACGTTTTTCTCTCCTGACCCTTGGGAAGGCGACAAATACTTCCACATTTGAAAAAGTAATCCCTTTTCCATGGCTCTTCGCTTGCACACCTTGATGGGGGGTCATGGGGAAACTTCTGGCTTTAGGTTTAACATGGGCTACTATCCAGCCACCTACCAAGTTTCACCTCAGCTTTGCATGTATATAATGCTATAAATATTTTCCCAATATGGTTATAATGTGGGGGTCTGAAAATCAGGTGAAAGTTTGTCCTCCATCTCCCTGTCCCTGAGTTTCCTCTGCTAAAGGGTGCAGGCAATTGCTCCTTCATCTCACCATGACCTCCTGCAGAGAAACTCCGAAATGTTTGTGGAGCTGGTGACAGCGTCCATGAAATGAAATTAGAATCATGAAATCTCCAGGGAGCTAATGAATAAGTTTATGTTCAGTTCAGTCTCTGAACAGTGAATTCTAAATAAAATACAGGTAGTCTAAAAGAAAATAAGGGGTAATTTCCCATTCATAGGAATGGGAGTGGGCTGGGGAAGGGAAGGGGGCTATAGGCTTATAAAGTCAAAGTCTGTGTCGTAACACATTTCATCACGGAAGAGCAAGTACCGTCAGTACTACAGGGGTATTGAATTCTGGTATTTCTCAACTTCAGATGGCTGGCTTTGCAACCTAGTTATTTTTGATGTGCTTTATAGTCTGCAGAAACTTTCTGATGCTTGGCTAACCAATGACCTTGTTTGAAAAGAGCATCTATTTTAATGACTTTCAGATGACTTTTATAGCTGATGTTTTCAACCAGCAGGGTACTCCTGGGTGTAAACCTAAATATATTCTGTCTGAAGAAGTGTTATTTTTAAAAAAACAATGACGGATGTCAATTATATCTCAAGATTCCCCAGAGTGCTTGAAAATATCTGATGAATCAATACATATATATATACATTTGTTTAAAAACAAAGAAAATTCACAAGACAATATTTATAACAAAGTATGTTACTCTGGAGAAAAACTTACAAAGTTGACTGATTGATTAAAAGTTCAAATATTTCCTACACTTTTAGCAAAAGCTTGCTGTTTATCCCTGTTTTCCTACTACAGTATTTACTACATGATTTCTACAGACGTTATTTTCCTTATGCCGGTAGTTTCTTATGCTGTCTGAATATGTCCAGAACTTTAGTAGGTTTTTATTCCAAGACACCTTTATTCCAACACTTTTCATTCTCAAAATCACATTGTCACGTATACAGAAATCATCCCAGGATTTTCACAAACTAAGCGTATTGGCCACATCGGAAGATTTCAGGTATAACCTCAATTCCTCAAACGCCTGAGCAATCCCCTTAAATGAAGATACAAAGGACAAACGCAGAAATTTCTTTGACGCATGCAGCGAAAATGCCTTCCAGTTGCAAGGACAAAACCGTATTTACGGCGCACTTCTATCATGAAAAATTGATGGTGTGGTCACGCCGTTAGCTGACAGGTTTGGGGTGGGCTGCGGTGGGTGTTCCTGTGTACCGTTCTCCAGAGATGGTGGGGAGGGCAGTGGTGCAAACCTACTTCTGGTGGCACCCGTTGGTGCCTTCTGGGGACACTCCAGGGTGACTGATGCTGCCCTGCAGGCGTGGGCTCCCAAGGTCAAGCACCACCACGGAGCAGCGGGACTGCGGGCTGTGGTGGTGAAGTCACTGAAGGCTGAAAACACTGCTCCAGGCTGGTACGCGCACATGGGTTTATGCTGGGTTTGGGGTCTTTTTTGAGGTTGTTTTTTTTTGCACATACATTTTAAAGGTTATGATCTTTTGTGACATTTCCATTTCTCTTTTCTTGCTGGTGGTGGTACAGCTGACAAATCGAAGCCAAAGTGTAATCCAAATAACTGTTTACTGAAGTCCTCTGTTTTCTCTCCCTGGCTGCCGCTGAGACCTGGGCAGTGCTCACATCGCTGCTCATCGCTGAGTCTGAATGCTGAATTTGACCCCAGTCAACCCAGACAGCATTTGTCAGGCGGCAAAAACCAGCTCCTGACTGACAAATCGAAGAGTAGGACGACTATAAAAATAAGGGCGTTCGGTGAAGCTTTTAAAACTATTTGATCCTATATCACGAGAGAATATCCCATGAGACTAATCCTAATCGACACTCATTTTCATGTTTTATGAAACCTTTTCTAGTTGTCATTACACTTTTGAGGGGCTGTTCAGAGCTCATCTGTCCTAAAGTTAACCTCCAAAGAAGCTACAGCTTCTGCAAGGAGGCTCTTTCACCAAACAGCTCCTGCAGGGAGAGACCCCCCTTCCCTTCCCTGGGTCCCATATAATGGGAACTCGTGTTATGGGTCACATCCCCAGCTACTAAAATTGAATACCACTCCTTTTCCAGCCGATGATATTATATTGATTTACACTACTAATAAAACTGGTCTCTCGCTTTTCTTTTTTTGGGGGGGAGAGTGGGGTCTGCCTACAGATAGAGACATGGTTTTGCTTAAGACACACTGTTTAAGTTACAGGCACCAACGTATGCACACACATTTAAATTAATGTCTGCTTGTAATACAACCAGTGTGTCTTCAATTGAAGTACAGGTGTTAGGTAACGTGTTACTTTATACATAAACATAACTGAGTTAAAGTGTATGAGGAATAGCTTTTGTTAGACCAAAGGCTGGAAAACCAGACACGCTTTCAGGCAGATGAGTTCTTTTTCAGGGCTCATGTACCCTAACCTTGCTTTTCTTCCCTTTTTTATACCAGCTACTCTAACAAATAACTGTACCCTTCACTGCAAGCCTTGCATCACCTAGTCGCCTTAGCCCATCGCAGCTACGACAAGGCCAGTCTTAGCTGAACACAAAACTGCTGCTTTCCCAAAGATTTCCCATGGACACATCAAGCCCCCCAGGCCTGAAACAGCCCCCATCTCCTACCTGTGGAAAACCACTGTTATTTTTCTGGGTTGTGGTTGGGTTGTTTGTCCGACCGCGATCCCAAATGCTGCATAACGCAGCTCCTCTGTTCGGTGAGTACACGGGGGCTCAAGATCTGCTGCTGTCTGCGGCAAATGAGGACAGAAGGCTTAATTAAATCTGTCCATCAGTAGGTGAAAGGATTCCCCTCTTTTTATAATGGGAAGATACACGGGTAATTGCCTTTTCGATTTATCACCTCCTGTATCAGGGCTGCTGGCACAAGGCATGGAGGTATTACACTGTGGGTTTCGGGAGGGAAGATGGGGGGGATTTTCTCTAGCAGTCCATTTTGGATGGCCATCTGGACAGCAGCCTGGGAGTAATTCATCAGCTCTGCAAGATGAAACTCAGAAGCTGAATGCCTTTTTTATTCTGTAACAGCTAGCTAAATGTGAACCAGATTCTGCTGCAATGAATTATTAAAAGGAGTTCATTTAACATCATTGCGATCTGGCTTAAGTACAGACAGGGCAAAGTGGTTTCCCAAATCCTATTGACTTCCCTAAGTGTGCTATTAGAGGACAAAAATGTGAGTTTGTCAGCAAAAATATCTGCTGGAGGAAACCTAACACAAAGTAAAATGAGTTTTGGAGAAGGAAAATAGTTAAATGAGAGCTCCTGGTGAAAAAAAAAATAAATTGCAATGCTTTAGTTTTAAGTGGCTCAATAAAGAAAAATGTGCTCCGACAGTCCTGTGATATACCAATGCCTGTGGGGCATAAGGGCCTGCAGCTGGGATCATGTATGTGCTCTATATGTACAGTAAAAATGTACATATGTGACAGTATAGGTATGTGTGTACAGCCAACTGCCATAGGTCATCTCTGCACTCCGGAGTCAGGAGGGGGTGATTGACCCTCTCCTTTACCCCTCTTCTGCCCTGGTCAGTATTTCAATGAGTCATAGTTCACCTTAAGAGCTGACTGTGCATGGTAGGGATCACAGAATCATAGAACGGTTTGGGTTGGAAGGGACCTTTAAAGGTCACCTAGTCCAACCCCCTTGCAATGAGCAGGGACATCTTCATCAAGTTACTCAGAGCCCCATCCAGCCTGACCTTGAATGTTTCCAGGGATGGGGCATCTGCCACCTCTCTGGGCAACCTGGTCCAGTGCCTCACCACCCTCACTGGAAAAAATGTCTTCCTTATATCTAGTCTAAAGCTACCCCCTTTTAGTTTAAAACCATTACCCCTTGTCCTATCGCAACAGACCCCACTAAAAAGTTTGTCCCCAGCTTTCTTGTCGGCCCCTTTAGGTACTGGCAGGCTGCTCTAAGGTCTGCCCGGAGCCTTCTCTTCTCCAGGCTGAACAACCCCAAGTCTCTCAGCCTGTCCTCACAGCAGAGGTGCTCCAGCCCTCAGATCATCTTCGTGGCCTCCTCTGGACTCGCTCCAACAGGTCCATGTCCTTCTGGTGCTGAGGACCCCAGAGCTGAAGGCAGTACTGCAGGGGGGGTCTCACCAGAGTGGAGTAGAGGGGCAGAATCCCCCCCCTTGACCTGCTGGCCACTTCTGAGCGGCGAGCGCCCATTGCTGACTCATGTCTAGCCTGTCATCCACCAGCACACCTAACTCCTTCTCCTCAGGGCTGCTCTCAATCCCGTCATCCCCCGTCCTGTATTGATACTGGCGGTTGCCTTGACCCTGGCGCAGGACCTGGCACTTGGCCTTGTTGA
>NW_009598647.1:0-40710 GCF_000690535.1 Cariama cristata | reverse complement strand
CACAGCAGCAGAAAGATTTAATGCAATTTAGTGACTAATGGCACAAAATTTTAGTGCTCGATAAGCCTCTCCAAGCAGCAAATATGTAAATGAAGAGTTACAATATGGAAAAACTCTACTGACATAGAAGACTTGTATTTCTGCTGCTTGTAAAAGATACACAGAATGATTCCCACTTGGACAGTCAAAGTGATAGATGCACTTTGATTACTTATTATTAATGTTTTTTAAAAATAATCTAATTCCTTAAAAGTTATTCTGAAAATCCATGGAATATAAAATATACATTTTCTGGGGACTGTTTCAATGATGATACTACTACTATATATATGTATATATACACACAGAGAGCAAGTGTAACTTATTTACAAGTTTTTAAAGGATGGTTTAAAAAAACCTCATAGAAGTACCGTAATTGCATGCAAGACTTACTTATGTGGCTTTTTCGTAACGGCACGTATTAATCTACATTTCTTTGATGTGCATAACACAAGACCAGAGCCAAGGGCTGCTGGCACTTCTCGCAGGCCAAGGCCACGATCTAAACAGTAAGATGCAAGATGGGCAGGTGAATCATCGCCAGCTGTGTGGTGTCGGGCAGAAGCAGCACTTTAAGGAATATCTAAAGACCTGTGGAATAAACCAGGTTGTGCAAGTCACGGCAAATATGCAGCTCGGCATGTGGAAAGTATAGGGAGAGTAAGCAATAAAGGGGCTTTTGGATGAAAGAATCAGAAAGACTTCAAGAGCTGAGAGGGTCAGAAGTAAAGGGCTGGTTTACAGGTGGTTAATCAGCAAAGAGAGGACTACGTGTCAGGCGAGAGGTGGAAGTAAAATCAGGGCAGAGAACAGAGCCTTCACCTCAGATGTAGGTCCCAGTGGACCAGAAAACACATCCCGAGGTGAAAACGGGAGTGTCGCGGTTTAACTCTCCCCCAGCCGAAACCAGGACAAGGAGGGAGCAGATCCCCAGGGAACAGAACGGGCAAGCTGTAGGACAAAGCTCGGAGAGCGGCAGAGGCACCAGCAGAGGTGCTGAAATGGCAGCGGGCAGAGCGGAAGGGCTCCCTGGCTAGCGCAGCATTTCAGAAACCATCAGAGAAAAGAAAATTGTGCTTCCTCACCGGTGGCACAATTTGCATATTCCATTAAAAAAAATCAAAGGGGAGGGTGTGTAAAATATTTGCGCCCTGGAGCATATACAATGTATGCCCCAACAAGATGCTCCATGTAGGGCTTATACTTATTTACTCTGATGCCTAATAACAAAAAAAAAAAAAAAAAAAAAAAAAAATTAAAAAAAAAAAAAAAAGGGTGTTTTAAAACAGAGCGAAGTTACTGCCTGTTCTAAAAATGCTTATTGTCCAGTTAAAGATAAATAGCATTCTCCTGATTGTGCCAGTGCTAACTCTGCTCTTCTAAGCTCCTCCTGCCCCTAACATCTGCTGTAAAAAGAAAGGTTTACTTTGGTTAAACAGAGCTTTTCCAGTCTCAGTAAGATAGGGCACTACTGCATTTTGGGGAGCTCCACTACCCCGAACTTCATCTCATAATTGCTGCTAGACAAACAACAGACAAGAACGGCAGGACACCAACGTGCTACTTCGGGTCATCACATTAGTCATTAAATACGACATTTTCTTCAGCTGAACCATGCACTTAAATAGTCATTTATTTAGCGCCACTTCCTTTGACTAACAGCAGACCATCGCATTTCAAATACAATTTTGTTTTCTTTGGACTCAGAGGTTTCTACAACGCGGAACAAGAAAGAGGAGTTTATCAGACTGAGATTAGAGTCTCAGAAGCATTTCCATGCTATTCGATCCTTGTGACAGGATCCTTAGTTTGGAGAATCTTGCTGAACGAAAGCGAAGCACTGCGAGAGACCAGCAACGTAAGACGTAGGAATCCACTGATGCTGCACAGAGCCACTTCTACCACTGTGACTGTGATCGTGTATTTTCCATAATACTCTTTCATTTATTTATATATACTTATAAAATACACACACATGCTGCGTAGCCCATTTCAAGTGTCCCAGAAGCTATTTTTCAGCAAGTTAACCTAAAAAAAATAATCCATTCTCTACAAAGCATTCTCTTAGATGCTTCTTTGGTGGACATTTAAAGCATGACCAAATTTGCAGCTGTATCACAACCGGAGATGCAGCAAACAAAGGAAGATCTGAATAAGCCAAAAGTAAGATGGGAAAATTAGAACAAGAATTTGGAAATGATTATACAGTTGAGAAACAGCCTGATGCACAAAAATTTATACTGCCCATATAGCTTTGAGAAGACATTCTTCTTCACCTTCTCTCTTACATCTCTAGCCTTAAGATAAGGGTGCACAGTAAGAGAAAAAATATACACAATGCACACGTATTGAGACACGATGGGTCTCAATTATCCAGCCCTTCGTTTACCTTTAACGACCCAACCACCCCAGACCTCCAGCACACTCGTGCGCTGCACGCTGCGGCTGGCAGGGCAGAGCAATCCACGTGGAGCTGCAGGGCAAGTCCTTGCAAGCACCTTCCAAAAACCCCTCTACATCAATTCCTGCTTCTGAATCAGTTATGCTGATTTTTAAAGATCTATGAGCGGGGGTTTAGTACCTCTGCACCTTTCAGGCTTTTGCCCAACTGGGCGTAACGGCTGCACGGTTAACAGCTAAACCAGATTGCTCACAGCAGGCACTGCCTCCTCCTCTTCCTCAGCTATTGCCCATCCCTCAGTGACAACACTCCTAGAAGCACAATTTACTTAAGAGGTGATTGGTAACAATTATTTGTGAATCACAAACTCAAAGTTTAAAAAGTACCCCATCTTTTTAAGCTCCTGTAAAAACCCTCTCAAACAAATTCACTTCGGCCCAAACATTTCTGACTTCGGGTTTGACTCAGCCGGATGGGCAGGCTGTTTATCTGGAGCATTTTAGCTAAATCTGTTCGGCAGGTTGAGCTCTGCATCTACAAAAACAAACCATTTTTTGCCGTATGTTATAGTAAAAAATTTTATGTGCCTATAAAATCTGCAATGACTAAATGTGACTTACTCTGTCTGAAAGATCTCATTGAGAATAATTGTGTTTGAAAGAAACTAGTGAAGCCTGAGCTCCCACCTTCCTCCCACGAGTACGCAAGAAGGATTTTCAAAGGCTGTAGGAAGTGGTCAGCCCCTCGTGCTCCTCAGCGGTGACGGGCTGCAGCAGGACTCCCTGCACCTCATTTCTGTAATACATTTCAGTTAAAATACGGAGTGCTACCTTAGACAGCTGAAACAGTCTCTGGCAGTTGTAACCTCTTCTACAAGCATCATCAAGACTCCCAAGACAGGTGTTTCCTTTGTTATTTTTTATTTAATTGAAAGCCAACAAACTAGACGTAATTAATCATTGGAGCCAATAGATTATGTGTAGTCTGCTTCCCTTGAGGTTTTCCTCAGGAGCCGGAGTGACTTGGGAGCCTAAATCTCATTTTTTGTAATTCTTCATGAGGCTTAGGTTGATAAGCGTGTAACTGCTGAAAACGCAGCACAGGTGCTTTGAACCCCCCACCTTCTAGTGGCAGAGGAGTCAGCCAGCTCATTCCTGTGGTCTGAGCTGTAGAGAACATCAAACGCACAAACATATGTTTTCTTACCTGAAAAATGTACCTTTCTTCTGCCATTCACTTTTATATTTGGGGTAAGTGAGGTTGGTATCACAGACGCTAAGCTCTACATAAGGTAAGCTACAAAAAAAGAATGAATGATGCTTTTATTCTTCTTTTAAATCTCCAGTGCTGTGCAACACACTCTTCTGTTTGAAGACCAACCTGACTGCAAAATCGGCTTTAAACCAGATGAAAAAATAAAAATCTCAGTTCTTAATCCCCAGACCACTATTAAAATTCGCTGTTAAACACCTCATCTGGACTGATCAGAGACTGGCAATAACCTAAAACTGCTGTGTGCAGCAGGACCGACAGTTGGAATCCACTGCCAAGGTTAACAACTCCATTTTCTCCATCCAGACAATTCACTTATCCCAACATTTTCAGAAAGCGGATGATTCCCGGTTTGACAAACTGATGCACAGGTCTCACTGCCCAATGTCCCGGACAACCGCAAGTCTGAGTGCTCAGCACCTTTAAAAGCCATGCTTTCCATGACTTGAGTTAATGACCCAAAGATAAAAGGTTTTAAATAAATAAATGACATTTACAAATGCATGCTTTTGGCCATCCTTTGAATCCAAATATGAGAACACAAACAGCATTTTAACATCTAAGATAAACTATTGGGATTTTTTTTACTTTTTTAAGGCCACTAAGCATACAAGGTAGGAATAACACAAGGCTTTTTATAAGAGGGGTGTAAACTTTTATACAGAGGAGAAGGTATTTTGCTTTGGGTTTGGATCAGAAGTTTTCCCCTATTTTCAGCTTGACTTTGAGATGGAATTTCGAAGGAGGGACCTCAGATGAGAAGTATAAATGGGCATAAAAGCAGCTGGCTGTTGCGAGTCAGAAGAAGAAGAATAAGGGCAGGGCTGGCCGTCAGGAAGCCTCCACTTCTAATCCAGGTACAGCCCCTGCCTTGCTGGGCAGCCACCTCCTCCTGCTGTATTGCCTCTTGAACATCTTTCAAGTGGTTTTGCTCACTGTTCTCTGTTATTTTAGAACATCTTAGTCTCTATAAAGCACTGAATCATAAAAATGCTGTACTAAGCATTATTATTTTTATTGTCAGCACAGTTGCTATCCTGCACACATTGAAGCAGACTTGATAAATTTTGAAGCTATCACCATTTGAGTAATTCTTTTTTTTTTTCCCCCGAAATAAATTGTCATCTCCCTGTGCAAGCATGAAGTTCAGTTACAAAGCAGAAAGTACCTTCTCTTCTAAATTATACAGCACACTAATAAGATGCGCCACAGTACGTAAGTACGTAACAGTGCACATACAGGGACAAGGGAAAGTACACGGGAAACCCTTCATATCAAACGCAGTTGGCAAAGCAGCCATTCTCGGAGTGATTAATTTTTGGATGCCATGCATTTCAAACTGGATGATGCACCTGAAAATACTCAGTAGGAAACGCTCCTTCACTTTTAAGAGGGTCATCTGTTCAATGACCCCCAGGTCTAACTTCAACCCAGTTCTCACAGAAAACAATTAAAGTTTCATTGGGAGGGGAAGTGAAAATAGCACTGACCTCTGAGACTCATCTAAACCATCTAAACTTTTTGAATTCATGTTCACAAGGCTCTACAGATAAGCATATATATTTTGCATATACTATACACATGTATACACAAAATGAATGCTTCATTGCCACTGTTTTACAACCTGGATTTTGTCAAAACCTATCTAGTGCATCACTATGCAAACAAATAGTAATCAAGTTTCAAAGCTGCACAGATGGACGGTTGCCAACCCCTCCGCTTCCTTTAGAGCATAAAACAATGCCTCTGTTTTATACCTGCTGTAAACAAACCATGTTCGAAGCACTGGATCCTCAAACCAAGCCTGCCTTCCTCCAGCAGCATTCTGCTCTCGGGAGCCTGTGTGCATTTTGAGGAAGCAGAGAGGGAAGGAAATGCGGGCAGAAGGAGCAGCTGAAGGATATTAAGCATTACAAAAAAGAGACGACTCCGTTTAAATTGCAGAGCTAGCAGCGGCGATAAGACCATTGCTTTTACAAGTGAACAACAGATATGCCTTCTTTAAACCAGTTTTGGTGCCATCCTTCAGTGGACAAAAGTGGCATTTCTGGGCTTCCAGCCATGCATGAACTACAGCAGATTGGGTTGGGTCCAACGCTGAGGCCATACAATGCAATAATGTGGAAAATATTACACTCCCTTTCCCAGAAAACAAATGCTAGATTTGGTTTTCAGAACCTGTTACTTCTATTACCACGTGAAAATGCCAGCAGTCTCACCCAGTTATTCTCCTTGCTAACCAGAGGTACTCAATTTGACCAGCTGTGGAGCTCCTCTAATCTTCTTCACCACTACTTTACCTTCTATGTTAAAACTGGAAAATAGAGGTAGAAGGGGAAAAATAATAATAAAGCCACAGAAAATGTTGATGCTTAAAGGGCACGATCCACAAATTCCTCATGAGCAACACAGAAGCCAGAGGCATCTTCGGTTCCTGCTTGTGACATGCTCAAGGGTTTCTGCTGACCAGGGTCAGTCCCGTCCCCCTCCCTTCCCTTCCCATCCCATCCCCAACTTGACCCCCTGGTTCCCCAGAGGGTGCCTCAATTCCTTGCCCTTGGTCAAAGGTCAGAACCTGAACACCTGTGGCACCATGAAATGAGGTATTCACCCACGGGATGTTCGTTTTCAACTTGTTCATTCATGCAACCCATATTAAATAGCGACTGGATAAAAGGTATCCCTTCCACGCCCCAAGAAGAGACTGTCTTCCACTACGTAAAAATGATGGAGGGGAATATTTAAAAAAAAAAAAATGAAGGGGGTATATTGTTTTCCACCTCCTCTGGGGTAGGGGGAAGAAGCAATGGATGTAAAAAGGAGTGAGGGAGGTTTTAGCTGTAATTGGAAAAAATTCTAGCAGCAAAAACATTTAAACCCTGCAACTGACGGCCCTTCTGAATGACAAGCTGTCAATAGGTACAGACTTTTAAGAACAAATTAGACAAACAATTGTCAAAAGGGACACATAGAACTGACCTTGCTGGGGGGCAAGCGAAGACCTATATGACCGATGGAGGACCTTCCACCTGTATTTTTGCTGTTCCAATGCTGTAAATCAAAATATGCCAATATCTATCATATCTTCCAAACACATCTCTGAGGCAATGGTATTTAAGCTATCAGCATAACAAGTGAGCAATTATTTGGCATAGATGATGATGCAGGAAATCTGGCAAAACACCAGAAATAAAACATGCAGTCATGCATCTCCTAAAAGACAGAGTCTGGGAAAGTATTCAGCATATTTTTTAAACAGAACATGGTACGAGTTTAAGGTTGTTAAAATCTGTTCAAATATTTTCCACTAAAACACCACCAATTCTCTCTATCAACAAGACAAGGCTCTGAGGTAACGACAGCATATCCAGTTTTCCCATCAAGATAAACTCTTAACATAAAATAAGAATTTACTCTATGTACATACATACACGGATGTCTCAAGGAAATAAATAAATCTTTACTAATCACAGTATAGCTTTCTGTAACGTCTTTTACAAATCCCACAACTTCTTCTACGCATGTTGGGTACCGCAGATGACAGTCAGACCTTGTTTTCACTGAAATCAATTAGGGAAGATGTATGCTAGCAGAGCCAACGTGCTTCAGCAGAGCTACACTAGAAGCAAGAGCAGCCCATCGCGTGTGCAGCTTGGCACTGCTCGCTCCATCTCCAGTTCCTGCCCTCTAGAGAGAGGGCTGCTCCACTGAGGAATGAACAGAGCTTTCCGACAGCCTAAAAAGGACCTGGTTTTGTATGCAGGGAGGAACCAAGATACCCTCAACCCCCTAACACATAATTTCCATAACAGATATCCGCTCAGGTTTGAGTGGAACTGGCAGAATGCGGCCCTCATACTCCTATGAATGGGCTCCTGTAATGCTCTAGAGAGAACTATGTGTCTTCTGGGCTCAAGTACAGCGTAAACAGAAAAGAATTCATTAGACTTAGCAATATATACTGACAAAAGTGGTTTAGGAACAGAGGAAACTGGCCGGCTGTTCAAACACTTGTTCTCTGGGCTTTTTGTTGTCTGCCTTAAACTTGGCTTGTGGGTGTTTGGTCTGGGGTTTGTTGGTTGGTTGGTTTGGGGGTTTTTTAGATATTTTTTTTTTTTTCCGTTCTGTTTGTTTGTTGGGTTTTTTTGAACTAGAAAGATAAGCTTCTTCAAAGTCTAGTGTTTTCTTTAGGTTGTACTGTTTACAGAAACGGGTAACAATTTGTCCGTCACTGCTTATATAAAGAAAATAATGTGCATGTTGTTTGTGGCCTCACCACAGGGATTACTCAGTGAATTTCAATTATCCTGTTGGCGATTTAGTGTTGTATAGAAACGTATCCTAGCATGTACACACATCTGCCCTTGCTTATGAAAGTGTGGTGCTTTTGGTTAGATCACAGAAATGAAGATACTTACCACCACGAGCAGATTTTGAACCTCAGTCCGTTCTTCACTGTTCCCCCGTCCAACAAAAAGTGGATATAATCATCTTATATAAGAAACATTGATTAAGGTCACAAAAATAATAGTGAAAAAAATGATGATTTGGTTCACGTATTTAGTTGGCCAGATTTGCCTTCTCCCAGCTACTTCCTTCCCTCCACGAGCTCGCGCTGCTCTCAGGAGCCTTCCTTCCCAATGTGGTAGGGCAGGCAAAGGCTACCTGGATATTTTCCAGGCACACAAATACATTCAGTGCATAATATGAGAGCAGGAGGTTTTAACCATGCAATTCCTTAATTCAGCAGAATACAATTTATCCCAAATATTGTTTACAGAATACATCTTAGAGGCATGAGGAGTGAGTAATTTCAGAGTATTTGGGAGTCCATCCTTTGGAGCAGAAGAAAAATGTATTCCTCATTGCAACTGGAGGGAAGGTTTTAGAAGTCCAACTGTGAAAAAATAAAGTATGTGAAAGAAGGTGAGGTTTGGAGAGTGACTGGTGTTTTTAAGGGATGGCTAGAGCAGAGGCATACTGGCAGAAGGAACAGCCCGGGGAGGACAACTGGGAGGAAGAGAATACATTTTAAGGGATGGCTAGAGCAGAGGCATACCGGCAGAAGGAACAGCCCGAGGAGGACAACTGGGAGGAAGAGAATACGCAGCAATAGAAGGGTAGGTGGGAGGCTGTGCAGCGCAGTGAGTCAACGGGAGATTTTACAAAGCAGGAGGGCAACCTAGGCCAGCTGCTTTCTAAGTTCCCATGACATCAAGGGATGCATTTAGCTCAGACAAGCTTTAATTTAAAAAAAGTAGGTAAGAAAGGCAGAAACACATAGAATGGCTTAATATTTGCCCTCAGTGTAGGGGATGAACAGGAGGATAGGTTGTTTTCAGTTCTGAAGTCTGACTAAAGGTTTTATGTTCCACGTTTCCTGTTTCTGATATATTTGATAGCAGTTAAATAAGCCACACTGAAGGACTGGGATGAACTGGAGCTCCTTTACGAGGGTTGTATTTTACCAGACACATACAATAAAAACTATCTGGGAGCCAGGATCTCCTCAGCTGTACCCAAGCTGTCCCCTCCATCCCAGGGGGATTTCAGGGGTGAAATGAGGACAGCACCTACCGCAGTGGAGGCTCAGCCACAACCACGATGCTGAGGGGCAGCAGCTGCCGAGACCTCAATCCCTGTCCCAGAGAAGGACGTGGCACATCTACTCACCCCCCATGGTTTCTTTCACAGCAACCACATTTTTACTCTGACTCGTAAATCCAACTCCCCACCGAAGACATGCTGCCTCTCCAACTCCTCTGCCATAACAGTGACAGGCAAAATCAATTAATACTGTGAACAGTTTGTATGTCTGCACCACAGGTTGCCAAAAATAAAAAAAAAAATCCCAAGAAAAAAAGAACTCCAAAGATAACTAAGAATATGCTGCATAATGTAATTCAAAGTTTCTATCTGTAGGACCAATACAAGGCACATTTATTAATGTTACGCATTATGTCTTAAATTAAGATGTGAAAGCTTGGGCTTGCACTGTTTTAACGTTAATGACTTATTGTAACTGTAGTATATATCTAGTTTGTTTTGGTAAGAGCTGCATTATACATTTGATGTAGATTTCCTCCCCAAGTTTCTTACTCAGATCAAAACATAATAAAATGACAAAATTGCTGCCCTCCCTGCACACATTTGCTTCAGAGTGTAGCAAGAGATACTAATGTATCTTCCTTTGTAATACTTTGAATTTCTGTCAACATCATCATAAAATATACACCACAAAATACAAATAAGTGTAACCACAAGCTTTTTTATGTGACGTGTTTTAAAGGGCTTTCAACATCGATTAGATTTTTACTATTGCTGCTATTATTATTATTCCTGTGATTTAAAAGTACTCTAGGTAGGTACTAGAAGTAGAAACACCAGTTTAGAAAGGCTAAATATCATAAGATATTTCTCAGGATATTAGAGATGAGTGCACAAGTATGTCACACAAACACATACTTACCCTCTGATTTTATATATATATATATGTACATATGGATACATAAAAATAATATTTAATAGCTACTCTGCACTTACTATCAGAATTACCCATCCGTAATCCTGGAGCCAAGGGCCCGGTGAATCCTCTAAAAGCAACCACCATTATGTAGAATAAACTAAGCAACATTGAGAAGCAAGAGATAGCATGAGCGTACCCCACACTAATAGCCCCGCTACTGCAGATTTAGAGAGGAGAGGGAAGAGAGAAGGCCAAATCATTTAATCCAAGGGGACATTAACAAAACAAAGGTCCATGACTTCAGGATGCAGTTCTCAGAAGTTAACAAGCTAGGAAAAAGCAGCCAAAATATTCTTTATAAATCACTGTCACAGCCTTATCAGGAAGCGGCAGCAAAGGTTTTTTCCATTGGCACTTTTCATTAGAAAGAAATACCAAAATAGGCCCAGCACATCCTCTTCATCATCTTTTCCCTCCTCACCCAGCCAGGTGAGGAACCTCCTCACACCAAGCCGTCAGTGCTTTCTGGCACTGTGCGTGTGTACGGCAAAGTCCTAAATGCCTCTTTTTAAACCTCACTTCACTGCCTGCCTCAGCTTCAAGGGAGGAACTGATGTGACAATTGCAGTGAAAACAAAAGACATGATCCAAATAAAGGGGAAAAGCAGACGGACACAGCAGGGAGCTTAAGTTTGGGAGCACAGTACGGGATGAAGAATGTCCTCCATATACAAAATTAAGTAAAAGACTACAAAGTATTTTAACTGGGGTTTTCCTGGGGAAAGCATTACCTAAACACATGCTTTACTTCATTATAAAGCTGACCATAATGACAGTGTATCTGCTGCTGGTAGGAAATATCACCCCCCGACCCTCCTCAAAGAAATGGCCAAGACATTAAGTTTTGGGTAACAAACCAAATCACATGAGGAGTGACAGTATCACAACATAAGAATACCTTATTAGAAGCATCAATTGGCTATTGACTCCATTTACCACCTGGAACCCTGACACCCATGTGTCAACACAGTAGCAGCCTCAATGCAGACTGCCAACGTTGGTGCTGCAGAGGACGGCTGTTTCCAGAGGACGACACAGCTCAGGTGTCCAGCCACACGCGGGCTTCTGCTATGTCCCTGGAGAGAAGGAAGGACAACTCTCGGATACTCAGAATTTAGTATAATGTATAATTACAGAAAAGAAACACTCTGCTACTGTCTTCTGGCAGTGTTACTCTGTACTTTCTCCCTCAGTTCCCCAAGGAGGCTATCCTGAAGATGCGGTTATCAAACAAGCCATTGCACATACAGTCACTAACAGTGAATGTTTTATCCCCAAATGAGAATGAAGTTACGTTACTAAATGTTGGTTCTACACTAAGTGTAAATATACATTTGCTCGGGAACGTTAAATGTTTTTAGCAAAATATCTCATCACATGTCATCTTTTCCTGTATGGATGGAAGAGCAAGGTGCTTCCAGATGTACTCTCTCTGCTGGGACCACTAACAGCAGAAGCTCGTGTTTCACACACAGCCTCCTCCTGGTCCACTGAAGATGCTACCACCTCCATTCTGTTCACTGGCTACCAAGCCCAGATGGCCTGAGGCCACTTGTCAGACACAGCATCAGATCACCTGCAAGAACTCCTGCGGCAGAATTTAAAACGCAGACCCCTGCAAAATCGCAAAACTCCTTACGTATTGAGCTTGACTAGCGTACTTGAAGAACAGAAACTATTTTTTAATGTTGCCTTGAGAAAACTGTGAACTAGTCATTCAGTATGGATTAAAAATACACTGAACACAACAGGTTAACTCTTGCAAGCTTCCAAAAAGCAGCCATTCCAAAAAGACCGGGTATGGAATTAGGCTTTCCATAGGGAACAAAAGCCACGCTGCAGGTCACGTGCAGTACAAGTCCGGGGCAACACACTGCCATTGAGTGCTGTTTTGGTAACAAGGTCAAAGGATATTTTATTCAGAAAGACTAGCAACTTAACAAAAATTGTAGCTGCTTCATGCAGACCTGTGTATCTAGCAACACTTCCACCCCTCCATTTTCCCAAAATGATTAGGGAGTAAAAAGGGAGGAGTTCGAGCTTATATTAAACCGTGTAGATTACAAAAACCACAAGAAGACGTGGTTCTGCTTCAAATAAAAATAACCCGTTAGAAAAATCTAGTTTACGTACATATCCTAATCTAGATACCGATATTTCAAAGTGATTAAGCGCACTATCCTCTTAGAATGCTCCTGTTGTCACAAAAACTGTACTAGTAATAGGCAGAACAGATATCTGATGCATGTAAGCCATCATATAATAGCGATCAGAAAATCTTTCTTATAGAAATTAATATAAGGGCACCTTAAAAATAGCTTCTCATCAATACAAACCAATTACACGCTTTACATACCACCTAAAAAAATAGGGTTAGATGAGTTTCCTTGTGGTGTAGTTGTCTTAGGGATACAAACAAAACACTGAAAAACCCTTGTACACATAATGGAAGCACAGTACTATAAATGGAGGAAAGTCACACTTTCTACCTCCTTTTTTTTTAAAAAAAAATGTGTAAAATGAATGTTTTCATGGAGATGACACTAAAGGAGTTAAGACAGAAATTTCTAAAAACATTTTACAAATAACCATCAGTGATACAGCTTCTCTCACAAAGACAAGCTTCATGTCTCTGTTGACCTCAATGGTAGAACATCAAATACCACTGCATAAACTAGAATATTTTAATTTTATAGCATTTAAATAAAATTATAGCTATGAACATAGCTACAACGTATGTAATCTATATAACCATATACACGGTAGCCCATTCTTGCATGTTTCACAGACACACAAGTAATAAACCACATACCCATTGACTTTTTTCTTTTTCTCAGCACAGATGGCCTTTCAAGAGGAATTTTTTTTGCGCCACAGCTAACACAAACCACAAAGAAATTACTCTTATCGAATATTGCCTGCTGTTGAAGAGTGTTTGGAAATTACACTCCATTTTTTTAAGGGAACTGAAGAGCTGAGAACAAGCCCTGCATTCACATCAATGGCTAACAGATAAAACAGCAACGCTGACTGAATGCAGCTCTTCAAGAACCAGCGCCTAACGGTCGCGGCAGACTAAGGACACATTTTTCCTCCGCGCCACATTAGAGGAATTCATTGAAATGTGCTTGGTAATGAGATCACTGTCCATTGGCAACTTCCATCACACAGATAAAGTTACTTAGCCTTTTGTCTTGGCTACTAGTGGAAGAAGATTTTAAAGGGAAGTAGTCATACTTCTAGAGATGAAGACAAATCTTTCTGAGCAGTGCTTTGCATATGGGATTTTCTAGATATATGGTAAACTTACCTGTATGTGTATATATACACATACACGTATATACACACATATATATGTGTGTATACACACATGTGTATATAGGTATACATGTGCAAGTAAAATATTTTGAAAATAACAATTACCTAAAATAATACAGACTCCAGTGTCAGGCAGCAGAACTACTTAGCATTACCACATTTAATTGCACAACCAAATTTTCTTGCTTTTGTCTTTCACTGGAATTTCATTCCTTGGGAACACTGCTGCAAGTCCACAGTTAAAAAACTGGCCAAAACCATCGGCCAAAAATCCAGATGGCTAAAGTCACCAGCTGGTGTTAGAAGTTCCCTCTCCTAATACTAACACTACTGCAGACATCAGAAGACAGGGCGAAAGTTGAAAATTATGGAAATCCAGCAACAATGAACTAAGAGGTCCATGTGATGACCACTTGCTACAAAAAGCCCCGGCGAACAGAAAGCCACTTATTCATGAGAAGTAAACTTTATCAATACTCTTGCTAGGTCCATTACTCTTAAATCACATCCTGCTCTCACAAGATCAAGTACAGTAAACCAGGTTCAAAGCCCACAATCACACATAGTTGCCATTATACCAAATTCTGTGAAAATCACTATCAAATGCAAAACATGAGTAAAGAACAGAAAAAGCACTTTGCTTTATTCATGAGATTAATAGTGCCTCTGCTTTGAACATTACTGGAAAAAAAATACCTCAAGAGTAACGTTAACTCATCCAAAATTCACACTTTAACAAGAATATTATGTTGGCAAAATCCTGCTGGATAGGCCAGCCAGCGTATCTAAGACCGGTGATGAAAGAGTAAGTTGTGCTGATCGCATAACTGGCTCCTCTACAAGCTGCAACCGATGGACCACGCTGGTTGTGGGGATGTCAGTAATACAGCTAAGTATGAGATACCTTGAAACTCTCAGATACACGCACAGTACAACACAAAGGAGAGAAATGGAGGCGCTAAAGTCCACTGAAAAATAAAGGTACATTATGCACACCTTCAGAGTAAATTTTTCTACAGTTGGGAATGTTACGCCTTTTTCAACAAATGATCCGATCCACCATTCCACTGTGGCGACTTCTGAATGCTAATGCCCGAGTCTGTAGCACCCAGCTGTGAAATCCAATCTTACCTATAGCAAGCTCAACCATCCCTATGGTCAGCCACCCTTTGAAGGGGACAGTCCTACTGAGTGTGTCTTCTGTTCCCCAGCACTCCTGAGACTTGATCCATCTCATCACTTGAAAGGTGAGCTTCCGACAGTCGGCAAGCTGTCACGAACGCTGTCATCAATCTCAGCGTCGAGAGAAGCAGGTTCAGCTATCATGGCAACCAACACCTGGCACACCCAGGCAAGTAATGTGGAAGATGACATTCCAGTTAAATGAACAAGGTGACTTTTGGAGTTCTGGCTTGGCTCTGCGGTAGCTACCTGAAGCATTTTTATTTGCAATTTAATCTACACTTTTCAAAGACATTTCTGCCACACCACTTTTGCATGCTGCAGGCAGATCACAGGCATCTAGAGTTTAAAGCACATATACAGTCCTTCTAGAATGCAAAGAAAATTTAGTATTAGAAAAGAGCATCAGGAAATGTATAGGGTTTTTTACTTCAAAATGTGCTAGCAGAGCAATTCTCTGATGGTTCTTTGGATAAGCCTCTTTTTCCCCGTTAACAGTCAGATCCTAGAAGGCACCACACCTTTTTGCAGCAGACCATGATGAGCAGTTAACCATCAGTATCACACATAATCAAGCCCTAATGACTGCTTGGGTGAAATCCAATCAAGCTGCACACACATTTAACTAAACAAGTCTGGCGAAACAAAGCAACAATTTACTCCTTCAGTAGTTAGCTGGTGTGGATATTTAGAGAAGCTGCTTTTAAACACGCGATATTGCCAACTACCAACATTTTTACAGAAGCCCTGAAATACAGGAATGACCCTGGGAGTAATTCTCATTACATGAAAAACAACTGTTTTCGAAGTTTCTAACTATCATGGATGCACAGAAAATGAACCTTAAGAAATGGAAGCACTCAACCTACAGGACGGTGAAAAAACTTGGGCGAAAACCTCACACTTCAATGAAGTGCTGTTGGGCTAGAAGGAAAGCTAGAGAGCTCAGAAACTCGCAGAGCTACAGTCAGTAAATCTGAAACACACCCTGGTTTCTTGGCCTTTTGTTTTCATCCAATTTGACCGAAAAGCCTCAGCAGCCAACAAATAGTTGATGTCATCTGAAGTTGCCGCATCAATCCCCTCTGCCAAAATTGTGAGGGATACAGGAAAGGAGCTCCCCCAAGGAGAATGGAGGAGCCTTCTAAAACAGATGGAGAAGAATAACAGAAGACAAACTCTAAGTAAACACCACCGCTGGATAAACAAAAAAGCACAACTTGATTGTCAGGTTCTTCCCTCTGCAAGTAGATTGGGAAGTCCTCCTAGTGAGGGTATCACAGCTAAGCAGATACTGCTTTTGATCCTGGAGTCAGGCTCCTGGAGAGTTTTGGCTATGAAAATATGCAAATGTTTCCACTGAAATGCACGATGCATAATCAATCACGCCCAGCAGGCCTTACGGATCAACACCACACTCTCTAATCGGAAGGCTGCCCAGAGCTACATTCCTGGAGAGACCAGGCAAGAAACCATTCAGGGATGAAAACGCAGCACTGCCTATACTGTTTCTTTATAGTGACGGTCAGAAAACAGGGCTGCAATTCATTTTTTCTCAGTTTCCTGTAGCTAATCTAGAAGGACATAAAGAGGCACTGGGGGAGAGAATTCCTAGAGACGTTTCATTTACATTACTTCAACTATTTCACATATTCTTTCATTAAATTATAAACTAATTAGTAGATAAAGTATAGGTACATGAATAAAAATTAATTTCGCAGTAATTGAGCAACTTCTTTTTTAAATGTAAAAGAAACAGCAGATAACAAAATCCAATATATTATTGTCATGGCAAATGTCACTGCTTAATAGCAGCGAACCAGAACAGCACAGGGACTAGAAGGTTTTCTTGCACAACAGCTATTTTCACCCTGTAAGAAGTGCTTAAGCAGCTGAGGTTTAGCTTCGCCTCATCCTTTAAGAGCACAAACTTAATGTAGAAAAAGGCAGTTAGAAAGTTTGTATGTCTTTATTTTTTCAGAGAAGACAGGGTACAGGAGGACTGGGGAAAAGGAGAATGATATGGCAATGCCATAATACAAACTTCACAATGTTTTGAGGTCATCTAGCAAGAAGTTAACAAAAGCAAAACTGCTCAAATGCTCCCACCCATCAGAGGGGTAGCAGCAATGCCTGCCTTGTTCCTTCTTTAATTCTCTTAATCTTTCCAGTGTTTCCAGTTACTCCTTTCTGGGACACCAAAAAGGACACCACTTCTGACACTAATGTATATAAGTTTTGAAGGGTTTCCAGCTACAGCTGGTCATAACACTTCTGTCTAAAAGGACCTTTAACCCCATCACCATTTCCAGACATTTATTCTCACATTTGACTCAAAAAAAGGAAAATCTCATCCCTTGCTCTCCATCGCTCACCCTTCCATCCTCATCCTCCGAGAGGCAGAAGCCGTTCCCTGTGTGCCTGACCCCCACTGGGTCCCTACATCAGGGCTTGCACCCCCACACTCACCCTATCGGCAGCCCAGGGTTTTTCTCATCTTTCTTGCTGACTTGCTTTGGGAGCAAGTGTGCATTATGGTAAGTAACTGATGAAAACACAAATGAGCAAAAAGACTGTGTTAACTTGCACATCACTGCCTGCTGGGGACATCATCTTTGATTTACATCTGACCTCTACAGACGTAGCTGCCCGAAACACTGGTAGACCTGTGCTGGCTTCTGCCCACAAGACAAGGCGGTTAGTCCCTCAGTGACACCACTCTCTTTTTAGAAAATAACCTTTCACTACTCAGATCCTAGGGATCGGGGCTGTGTTTGATCGCTCGTGTTTGAGCTGGAGGTCAATCTAAAGCGTATTCTCTGTTGTATAGATAACATCTCAATTCTCAGAGATAATTGCTGTTTACAGCCAAGTGGCTAGACCCCTTTTTCCAAGACAGCAGTCCTTTGTGCACCAAAACTACCAATAAATTTAAACTCTAAAAGGAAAGTAAGGAATTCAGATTTCCTTATTATATTTAATAATTCATCTACTCAAGCTGATCAGTTTCATTTATGCTCAGTCTGAGTTTCAGAAGTAGGAAAGCTATTTAACTCATATAAGTTTTGTTCAAAATGGCCAAATGAAGATATCTGAAAAGGGAAAGACTTAATGCTGTTAACCTCTCATTTCATTTTTGCACTCCAAAACATAAAAATCAGTGAGAAAAAGTCATGATCTCCTCCTATTTTAATCCAAAAGACACTTCCAGTACAGCACATAATGTAGAGAGAAAGGTCTGCAGTATTTTCACAAGACGAAATAGAAAATGTAAACAATTAACTTTAAATTTTAATATTAAAATTCTCCTGCATGCAATAACATATTTATTTCAGGTCTGCAACATTTAGCCTGACACTACTACTTTAAAGAGCTGCCCTATGAAGCACCTTGAATACGTCAGGACTTTGACGGTTAAGACATCTCCTTTGTACATCAGAGACTCCAGTTCAGGTCCTTCCTCCAAATGTAGCAACAGAAGAACTTGAACCCACGCCTTCCACGCTCCAGGCAAGCGTGTAACTGTTGGGCTATTAATCAGTATGGATCTACCCCCTCTCTCCAGATATCACTGAAAAACAAAACTCTGAAGTGTCCGTGTTTTCCATTAGTTTCCCCTTCTACATGGACACGAGACGGTCACCCGCCTGTCCCTGCTCTGCCATTCCATCCACCGTAACGTCAGCGTGCCTGACTACCAACCACCCGCAACACCAGGGACCCAGCTAAGATATTTTCACATTTCTAAAACTTCAGCATCTATAAGCAATAACGAAAGCTGTGCGGCTGAATGCCTCAGAAGTAACATTTATTATGCCAGTGTTTTCTGAACTGTTAGTTATTTTTGATACAGCGCCTCACAAAGATTTTCATTCTTATTCATCGAGATCCTTAAAAACAGCTACAATGGGACGGGCTTCATTTCATTTTGTGGTCAAAGTGAAGTATACTTATCCATGTTATCAGCTCTTTTGCAGACACTTTTTCATAGCTACTCATATGCCCTTGTCAACAAGGATTCCGCAATATGATAAACTTCTGTCTCAAAATCACTTGCATACTGTCCTGGGTTTAGCGAGATACCGCAAAATTTAATGTTACCCTTTACTTTGGCATCTGAAGTAGGTAACCTCCTTAGCTCCACTAAGGTTTTAGAACAAAATAAATAGCAAGTTTCATTTTCATAGCCTTTTTCTACTTCAAAACAATAGCTTAAAGTTTTTTGTGAAGACGCTGTATGTAGCAATAAGAAACTGAAGATCATATTAAACTCCTTATTTCTCCCACGCTTTTGTAATCATCATCTGATTAATTCAAGATGACCTTCCACAATTGGATACGACAAATCTGCGAAGGCGGATGGACGTTCTCATCAGAGGAGAGGGCAGTCGACCCAACAAGTCCTGCCAGGAGGGAAAGGGAGGAGGAATTCACTTCTGGGGAACACACAACTCCATCACCACAGTCCTAGACAAAAGACTGGAAGGGTCTTATAAAGAGGCAAGAGAACGTCAAATGCATGAACTCTCACTTCTCAGACAACACGACTTAGAGATCAAGCTGTGCTGAAGAGGAAGAGAGACCATGCATTCCCCTCATTACAACAACAAATATTTAGGAAGATATCCAAGCAAAGGTTTTCCTTTTCTTCCTGTCTGTAGTGGACAAATGGCCCAACAATTCACCTGAGATTAAAAGTTAAACTTAAGCTTGTCTGCAAAACTGTAGCAAGAGTGACTGAAATGTTTATCATGCTATCGAATTTAGACTTCAGGTTTGTTTTCCACTTCATTCTCTAATTCTGCTAATGCAGCAGTTCAACCTGCATTTCTGAAAACATGCAACAACATAATATGATCATTCATCTGTTCCCAACAAGATCCAGAAACAAAGAACAATTTCAGAAGACACCTTTTCAAATGAACTTATTTCTTATCATCTGAAGTATCCTGTGCTGACAACTGGTGTCACAATCAGTCTTAAGAAGGCATTAAAGATGTTTATTCATCCTCTTTTCCACCTTGGAGAAAAAACATCCATCCTTCCAAGGAAGGATGATCTTGCAGCTACAGAAAAGGCCAGCAAATGGATTATCTGCATGAAGCCACACAAAAAGGCACTTAAATCCTGTACCTTAGCTGCCTGAATCGTAAAATGGAAATGTTAACATATGGGTTGAGCAGGAGGTTGGACTAGGTGACTTCCTGAGGTCACTGCTGACCTGAATTTTCTGATGATCCTATTTGCTTTGAGACACATAAGGATGAACGAGAAGGGCACTCAACCATTACAGGGATGATCACTGGTGAAAATCTCAAATCAATAAGCATCCTCACATTTTCAAGCTTTTAACGTGTACTTTTTTACTAGATATATATGGGGAAAAATAGAATCCGATCAAAATTCTCGTGACCTTTGCGGTTTTCACAAGTATCATTCATGAGAGCCAGAGGAGAAGGACAGTCACCCTGTTCTGGATGATATCACAGAACCTGCTGGTTTATGTTGGTTTTTAGAAAGCAAACAAATCAAGAAACAACAAAACATCCAATTTGTCTCATATTTTTTAAGTGGCACTATAAACTCAGAACACATTTCACTGACTATTATGTGCAAGTGAATTTACCAGGCAGGTTAAGAGAAAAAAAAAAAAAAAAAAAATCTCTGCAGATAGACTGATGTCAACACGAAATCATGAACAACAAAACAAACAAACAAAAAAAGCACTTGTCACTTTGCAACACAGAACACCCGATTTGTTGTCAGGTTTTCACTACTGATAGAAGTGTCTGTTTAGCATTACTGGATATGTTTCTTTTATACGAATGTTCAGCATTTCCTAGAGGAGTCATTCCCTTTTCCCCTCAAAGCAGTGAAGCCCTTCCCCAAAGTTCAAGGTTCTAGACTCTATTTTCGACCCCCTTCTCTTTAAATCACTAGCCAGTACAAAATTCTCTGTTTCTCCTTCTCTTACTATTATTCCACTTAAATATCAGGAAAGAAAAAAAAATAAATAGACAAATAAACCTTGAATTTCTTGTTGTGTTATACACCAAGTCTCAGATTAGAGAACAATTATTTTTCCCAAAATAATTCCCTACAAATGGTTTATAATTAGAAGTGTAACTGCCCAGATGCAAATGCTGAAGATACAAACATTTATGTGCATTCATAACAGATCCTCAAGGAATAACAAATTACAAAGCAATACCAAAATGCCCAAATCCCCATTTCATACAAATTTTATTTTCCTGCACTGGCCTTTCCTCACTATTTTTTTCTATTAATGCATTTCATAAACCACATTAAGACCCAGCTATATACCTATACAGGGATATAACAGAACGTAAGATACTACATCCTCACTACGCAGCGTAGTCACTGCACACTCCCATGGGTATAAAGTGGTTACAGTCATGACAGTAAAAAATAAAAACAATTAAAAAAAATGTGCTAGCAGGCAAGAAGATTCTGTGTCTTATTTAAAAGATTACTTCTCAGGGTGAAGCTGGGTCAACAATCTTACTGTTAAGACACGTGCTCTTCTAAGAGTACCTCAGCTGCAGCACACTCTAAAAGCAAAAACATTGCAAAAGTAATTCAAAGTCCTACACTGCAGACAGTCTCAGTTGCTGCTACTACTATTTCCAGTTTTCTAGCAGATCTCTCAAATAGTGGAGTGGTGATTGACTCTGGACTGCTTGGACACAAATACTAGCCTCATCAGTTCATAGTACTGCTTACCAAACTTGCCTCTAATATCCTATTTAAAAAAAAAAAAGGCAAGAAGAGAAAAGAAAAAAAAGCTTAAAACACAACAAAAAAACCCAATTCTTCTTACCTTGCTGGAGGCACATCAATATTTGAAGAAACAACCTTGCGCTTCTGTTCCAGAAGACAAACAGAACGAGTGTTTTCCTTTTCATACTCATGAGCTCTGTTCGGTTTTTTGGTCTCTGCTGTTTTTAAATCTTCCTCCTTTGTGGTGAAGAGGAGAAACTGTTGGTCTGGCAGTTTTTGACTGATGTCACTTTTTACGTCCTCCTGTTGAAATGCAGGGAAGGTCATTTCACACTTGATGCTGGCTGCCTGTAGAATTGAAAGCAATTATTAAATTTTCCTCTAATTCTCCTAAAATGTAAAGGGGGGGACAGACCCAATACCCACAGGCATTTATTTCTAATTAGTTCTTGGAATCAGAGAATACCATTTCTTTGCCCTTCATAAATTCTGAAACTGCCATTAATTTCTCTGCAGTGTTGAAGACTACCCGGGAAAATAAGCAATTCTTGTCCATTTGATAAAGCAATCAGTTCTCTCTTAATGTTAAATCAAAAAGGTATTTGGAATATCAGAAACCACAGTATCTTCACCATATATTTAACGTACACACATCTGTGCTGCATAAGCATGCAAAAGAAATCCCAGCTGCCCTCTCCCTAAAATTCCAGGAAAAAAGTCAGAATTTATCCAGATAAAAGGCAACCAAGACATTAAAGCGCTTCTGACAGGCGCTTACTGGATTCTTTAACAGCTGTACTTGTAAATGAGGGTTTCTCCAGGAGCAGAAAAATAATTTGCTATGATCCAACTCAGCTGCCAGAAGGGAAAAGGGAGAGAGCGATGCTGGCAGGGTCCCCGTGAGGAGCCTGCCCAGTGACCAGGAGCACGGACAGAGACGGGAGCCGTGTCAGGTTGTCTCTTTGGCTGCCAGTGCTTCCCACATCTTCAGGTCTGCTGCTTCCCGCAAGCAAAGACTTCCTAAGCAAACATCTTAATAAATGCGTTACGTCTCTGGAATACAATGTGTTGGTGTTCATAAAGCAAACTATTGCAGGATTGCAGTGAGGAGCACGGAAACCCAACAGAAGCAAGCCTCTTCACCTTCCCAGCAAGCAAAACAAAGCCCAGGACCCAGACTTTCCTCAGAAACGCCATTCCCCGGCCAGCCACGCTCCCTCAGCTTCATGGAGCCGGACCTACCACGCAGGCTGCCGCGAGCCTCTCAGCCTGCCGTGCATCGGCCGAGCTCCTCCAGCCCCTCGGCCTGCTGGCTTCCTCACGTCCCTGCCTACCAGAAGCCTCTGCTATTAAGAGTTATTTCTAGATTATCTGTGCTTTTAAGATCAGGAGTTTCAACAGCTAACTTGCCGTAAGTTCAGGAGATGCACCAGGGAGGCACCCCTTCACCCAACCCAAACGGCCAAGCAAAATACGGCCCAACAAAATGGCTGCCTGTCCCTGCCTTGAGCAGAGGCACTTCTGTGCCATACGCACCACCTCAGAGAAATCCAGACACCTTCCCGGACTTGCAAATTGGATTTTTAGATACTTCTAAATTACTGCTGATCTTTACAGTGGACAAATCCAGGATGTGTCACCCTCAGACAATAACAGCACCAATAACCTGAAATTCCTATGTAAACTCGTCCCCCTTACTCCTCCTCCTTTTCCTCATCCAAAAAAGTTAATCAATGTATATGTGTATATACTCATGCATAAAAACATATTCGCCTCTCCACAAATTTCCCTGTTTACAGCTTTCAAACCTTGTCAGGCATAAAAATGGTTCAAGCAATTTTAAGTTCACAGGAAACACAATCTTGCCAAGGTAATTTTGTTTTGCTCAGTAAAGTATATAACATCGCTAACGCATAAATACTTAGGACCGATGACCTCATTGTCTCACTCTAGTGTTTCCATTGAAGGGCTTTTAGCAGTTGCTTCAAGAACAAAACTAGAATTGCTACTTTATGAATGTAAATAGTAGAAAGAATTAGTCATTTTACTCTTCTTCACATGCAAACAGATGACAAATTACCAAGAAAATCTGCCTGGAAGACAAAACAGTCAGCATGTGATCACACAGAATTAGGAGACATATAAACAACATAAATTTAATTCTGACTTTTTTACAAAAACTTCTTAGATTTACAGTAAGCCCTTTTTTGAGTTTCTGAGGATCTCAACAGATGCTGAGTTGCCTTCAATTTTCATTAAAATTGACTTACAAGTAACACACTAAAGCAAAAAAAAAAAAAAAAGCCTGACAACAGCCAAGTTCCAATATCTGGCCCCTAGAAATTATCTAGTGCCAAATGAAGGTATGTATAAGACTTGAACTCCATCCCCTCCACTTCCATATGGTCTTCCATTGCATCACCACGTATCTTTTCCTCCCTCCCCAGGATTTCCACCTTATCCAGTGCGGAGGACAGTACCATGCAGGGCCAGGGCAGCTACACCCGCTGCGTGCGGTAGGGTGCTGGTGCGCCTGCGTACCAGGCAGGACCCAGCAGTTCCCTCCTTGCTCTGCCCAACCCTTAGCAGAGAAAGCATCAAGAGCATGGAAGAAGGGCAGCCTCCCTCCTTCCCTACTCTCCAAAGCCAGAATGAACACGGTATTCATCAGGATGATTTTAATTTTTTTTTAACCCAAGAAATCCATGACTTTACCAAAGGAAAAAAAAATTTTTTTTTCCTCAATTTATGGAACTGTAATATTTTATTCAGTTTCAGCAAACATATTGTGCCATATGATATTAAGTTTTCTTTATAGACCTAAATAGTGACAACAAAAGGTTGCAGGCTCAGACTACAGATGTACAAATAAAGCCTAAAACGTGAAGAGCAGAATCCTTGTATTGTGATAACAGATAATCTATTCATATATATCAAAATTATTCACTCCTGTTCAAACATATTCAAACAACAGCTTAGTTTTCATATGTCAATGCGCCATAATTAATAGCCAGCCCCATGCAAGCGTACGCAAGCGAGGAATGACAAAACCCACAGGAGCAAGTGCTCAGGTTGCAGAGCAGCCGCCAAGCAGTTCAGGTCCTTTGGCTAAATGGCCAGAAACAGCAGAAGACCAAATGCTTAGACTAACTCTCTTCCTCTCCATCAGTTTTCAACAGATGTTTGGAAATACTAACCTCTTTCTAAACTTTCCCTTGAGAGCAACTGCAGATAAAGAATCTTTTCTGCTTTAAAAGCAGGTGATCATGAGAGAAAGCCAAGAGTTTCCCTCGGCAGCCACTCTCCGGTAGCTTTCTCCAGCTCCACAGGCAGGTTTTCTTTTCTAATTCATCTACGTCTATGGGAGACATTTCCACTTGAGACAACTGCCCTGCCTGGAGGGGTACAAGGTCTTTTGCTGGAAATCCAACCACCTACACAAGCAGTCATTGACGTGGGGAGCGCCGAGGGCCACAGTCACTTGACTGATCAGGTTCCTCGCTTTGTGGCAAACACATTGATTAACCACCAGAACCCGTCTGCTTTCGAGCTCTGATACGCCATCAGTCACAGTTCAGAGATAACACGGACAACTTCCAACATATCTTTCCAGCTAAGTTAACTGTTCTATCATACCTTATCAGGAACTTTTTTTTTTTCCTTCACAGAACCTTCATATTCTTTTAACCACTTTGAGGCTTGTGGTGGTCCTCTAAGTCGGTAACACGTTTCAGCAAAAACTTCATGAAAGGTTTAACGCAAGCAGACGCAGCCTGTCTCGCAGAGAGCCAGATGTTAACAAAGTAACATCAATTTATTGCAGCTTACTTCCAATAATTTGCATTTCTCTCTCCTTAGTTGTTCTCAAACTCCGTAATTACATTGTTCCCTAATGGTTTGGCTTTTCTTGTCATCATACCGCTGTATTTGCCACCTTATTGCCTCCAGTATCAACTGCTGATAAAAACCTACACAGTTTTTTCCATACACTTGATTAATTATCACTCACACAAGCCATTTTATAATAGGTTAACTGTTTTTCTATGCAATTCATTGCATATTTTCACCCGTAAGCCATTAGCAACCTTCAGCTTACTTTCAACCGAGTCCTTTGCAACTTGGCCTCAGGCAACCAACATCACTCGTAAGTTCAGTCACAGAAACAGGAGTTACAAACCATCTGCAAATTTTAAAAACCAGCTTTGTTTCTGTCTGCATGTACCCTCACCTGTCTTTGACAACTTCCCTCCCATCACCACTGGGCAAGGGAAACTTTTGATACGCTCCGGCGCTACCCCATGCTTGGGGTCTGATCTGGCTTTGCTCCTTCCATTGCTTCTCACGAGCGCCGGCCTTCCCTCTCACTCTCCTCTGAGTTTTCAGCACCCAATAGCACGACCATTTCCAGGAAGGTCTTCAAAGGCACGAGCTGGGTCGCAGAGCGGTCTTCCCTGGCCCATTTTGAAACACCCTCGCCCGCCGAGCGCAGCACCTCAGTGCTGTGCCAGCCCTACTCTGGCAGACCCAGTCAGGTCCTGGTTCAACCAGGGCGTTTGGTAATCTTCCTGCAAAAACTGAAAGTCATTTCTTCCTTTGGTTTCTAAGCAGAAGCTTTATTAAACAAAAAAAGGAAAGCATTTCAGTTTCTGTTTTGAAAGGTATGTATTTAGATTGAGGGGTTTACTTTTAAGTTAAAGTTCTTGCTTGATTCATTATTAAGTGACGAAGTTTAATACTCCACGTGACAGCTAAATGATTACCACAGTTAGTATTTTCAGCAGTATATTAATAATTTTTCATTGCAAAAGCCATCTTAACCTGCCTATAGAAACTTATATTTGGTGGTACCTTGTCATAATCAAGTTGCTAGTCCTGAACTCCACACACCCCAACCGAGACCATGCGTTGCAATGGTAGTCCTGCCCAAATTAGAGCAAGCTCAACACCGACACAAATGTTGAGCATTTAGAGAGGTTTTTTGTTACTCTTTACAGACGATGTGCAGACTGCAATTTGTCAATAGTTTAGGCCTTAACTTATCTGCAATCAATTTTTATGTTATGCCCAAAAGCACATCCTGACAAGATGCTCACATTGCAGTCAGACTTCAGTCTTCTCCAATTTCAGTTAAATTTCAGCTTGGATTTTGCCCTGAACAGCAAAAAAATTATTGATCAAACAGGCAGCTCAAGTATTGAACCGACAAGTCAAAGGATCAGCAAACACCTAAGTAGACCTATCATATTTATATGCAAAAGCAGAGACTTACATTTGACAGACTATATATATCATCTCTTGAGTACAACCCGACTGGGCTTTAGCAACTCCCTTGCTTCTGGTGCACTGCTGCTTAAAAACCGAAGTTATTTATTTTTAAATAGTTCACTAGCATTTAACAGGCATGGAGACTGTGTTTTCAATACAATGGAAAGTATTAAACTCTCAAGAACACTAGCATCATTTACCTGTATGTGACCCAAATGTACAGAAACATGCCTTCAAATGTAAAAACGGAGTCCCACCGATGTTCCTTCAAATTTCCTATTTTTTTTGTGCAGCACCTGTGGATCCAGGTGGGCACACCAGGAGCACCGACCTCATTTTTAACGGGCTTTGTAATGGTCTACACAGACAGATGGCAACAGTTTGGAAAAAAAAAAAAAAAAAAAAAAAAACTATTGAAAGAATTGCCATGCCACATACCGTGCCTACTTTGCTGATGGTTTTATCAGCAACTCCGGGGCTGATTTACTGACGAGGAGTCGGGCAGCAGGCACTGGATGCGACAGAAGGGCACAAGCAGAAGGCAGTTGCCCAGCGCAGAGCACCGCTCACCCGAGCGGCGCTGCCTCCAACCCTGTGACTCGACGCAGCCACACCGATTTTTGTGAGCTGAAGAAGATCTGGCCACATGTGCAATTGCGTCTGCCTGCCAAGAAGCAGGCCAGCAAAGAGAAGCTTGGCAGAGCGAGGCTTGTGTCATGCCGTCAGGCAGCGGGATGGCAGCGAGAGCCCAGGAGGCTCCCCTTGTCTTCTGGGGGGACACGGACTAACTCCTATTTCTCCTCATGTTGTCCGACTGGGATTCTGGAAGGACTGAGATGTCCAAGAAAGTCCCCTCTGTGCACACTTTGCATCCCAGAGGCCTGGGTAAATGAAATAATCTTGCAACTATGGCCTATTTGTTTTGTGCGTACAGATAAAAGGTTCATTTTACAGCAGCAATAAAAGTTCCTCTAAAAAAACATTAAAAATATTTTACAAGGGGTGAGGGAAGTATCTGTGCAAAAGCTGACTGCATCCCAAACTCCCTATAAAACCACACACGCTAGTGGGAATATGCTTCAGGAAACCAGCTGCTTAAAAAAACCCAAACCACCTCATCTTAATAATCCTGATGCCATTGCCATGTTTCCATTTTTGTACAAACTTCCTTTTCTCCCTCAACCCGTAAAGCTATACTTCCTTTACTTCAGCTACAGGCCACCGTAACTGGACTCAATCCCGGTGTCACTTCATTCCAAAAACAACAAGATCCCTCACAAGCCATGCTGGCTGCTTTCCACACAGGGGGGAGGCAGGACGGGGGGAGAACACGCCAATTAAAAAACACATACAAAAAAAACCCCCACCCCAACAGCAGTCACTCAACATACTGTTCCCATTCTGGATAAATGTGCATTTTCAATAGATAAATAATTTTAACTTAATTCTGAGTCCTAGGCCTACGTACAATACCAACACTATATAGCTGTTAAAGAAGACACAGTTCAAGATGAGGATTTTTTATTTCCATCTAATTTACTATGTGATCAGTTGGTCTAATTCCATTAAAAAAGTCTCTGATTAAACACCAATTTCAAAAACACCAATAGCTACAACACAGTTTAGCACCAGCCAACCTGCCGTGTAACTCTGTTGTTTTCTACAAAGATTTTTTTTCATTCTGACTTTGTGACCATCTCCTTCCATTTTCTGAAATAGATGTCAGCACGCTAAGTGTCAGGGACTGCCAAAAAAACTTCCATCTGGTAAAAAACCAAAAGTCACGGGGTTTTTTTTTTTTTTAAACAAGGCTTTAGCAACATTTTTGTTCCACTACAGAACAAACATGCAGCTCAATGGGGGAAGCGAAAAAAGGAATCCATGTATTTCAGCCTAGTGTATTAATGGAAAAATGATAATGAAACGTGTATCTGTAACACGACACACATTTTAAAAGTTCAGCCAAAACAAGAGCTCAGTAAATGCAAGACTCTTTTCAGGCCAGCCTGAGCAGCTAGGCTACGCTCTAGGGACAGGGATAAGCCACTTTTCTGTACAAGACATAAATCAGGAGTAGAGTTCATAGCAAAATACAACAAGCGCCAATGAGAAACACCAAACTTATTACCAAGATAGTATCGAGCAAGTAATAAAATATTTAAATTAAATCCCCGGAAGGACAAAGGTTTTGGTTTATTCGTACTCCTTTGTACAGTATTTCCAGTTCAAGTTCCCGTAACAGAGGTTTTTATGTAAAAAGGCTCTAATTTTTGCCATCCCAAAACGGCATCCTCGCTGGAAGGAAAGAATGCATTGAATTTCCATTTCACCAGAAATCTCTATTCATACTGGAATACAAAGAGATAAGACAGATCCTTGTAATGATGTTTGGAGATAATCTGCCCTGAATTTCAATGTATTATTACATTTTCAAGTATACTTTGCATTTAATTACTCGCTTCATCAGCGGTTGCTCATTACACATAAACCATGTCAATCTACTCACTCTAAGCATTTGTAAACTGCTGCTCTCTATCAATACGGAAGATAATGCATTTTAAGGTCACTATAAGTATTCTTCACAATATATAGTAGGCATTAATGTAGTGTTCACTTTCAGCCAGGCTAGGACAAAGTCCCCATCTTCACCATCTGACTGAATATACCAAACCATCCATACACTGTATTTTCTAGGTATTAAAATACAAATCTAAACACTTAAGCCGCCTGGATTCACGATACGGTGTTAGGTAGCAAGAACTGCAGTTAGCAAGAAGTTTCCACCCTTTCATCATCACGTGTGCATCAGCGCTTACCTGGCTAAATATAACTCATCTACAAAAACCGTGTAGCCCAGCACCAGCCTAAGGTGTTTCTGATTTATACAGCATCTATGCCAACGAATGACAGAAATTTTCACTCCCACATTTGAAATTCAGCACCGATCCAGGTACCTGTCGTACCCCAAATAAAACAACGACCAACTTGTCACATCTGAAATTCTGCACTAACTGGCACAAGAAGCAGACGTGTTATTACAACTGGACGGAGAGGTGTTATTAAGGTTACAGGTGGAGACAGCGAGGAACACTGGGAATCCGTGGCCCTTCCCATACACCATTTTCAGGTCTAAACAAAAATAATTCAGATATTTGAGGCTTCTTCTCTCCACCACATGAACAAAGGGATGAAGATGTGAAAGTACGGCAGCTTCCTTTCCCCATCCCATATGCAGCCATAGTAAGTTCTTTACAGAAAAGTACATGACACGACTTCTAAAGTAATCAGACACCAATCAGTAACGATTACCAAATATTAATACTAATTATTGAACCTGTGCATCTTCAAAATTTGCTTGCAAAGTCTCAAAGAAATAACTCCATGCTCTGTATTCTGGATATGTTGCACACACAAGCGGATGACTTGCAGCCACTGCTTTGCAAACCCGGCTAGCTGGGTTTGACTGGACGATGGCCCCCAGGCACGGCATCTCTGGAAGGATCTCAGCAGATCCTGCTGTTTGCCTTTTCTTAAATAAAACAAGTCCCTGAGAAACACATTGTCCCTGAACATCTAAAAATTAAGAAGCTAGCTTGGAAACCATTAGACAGCAGGAAAGTGGAGGAACATAGCTGTGAAAAACAGGTTCATTTTTCATTTAGCAATCCTGTTGCTGCACTTCCAGCTTTGCTAAACACGCTCAGCATCGAGCGCTCGGGTACTCCACCAGGCTAGGCGGGCCAGGGAGGGGCAGCCGTAACTGCCTTCCCAATTATTGGTTTCACAAACGGTGAGTTTAAAATGAACTAAAGCAATTATCACGTTTTCTCGCAGCGACGTACGTGCCTGGCCAGGCAAGCGGTAAGGGTGCCTGCCAGGGAGGAGGTTCCCCTTGCCTCTCTTGCAGTGAACGCAGCGTGAGCAGTGGCCAGTGCCTCCGTGGCAAGTTGTGGCCATGCGCAGGACAGGAGAGGGACTGGAAACCTGTGCCCTGGGCTGGCCAAGAAGTACTGAAGGACAGAAGAGGAGGATACACCTGGGTCTTGCTGGCCACCTCTGGGAAAGTTTACATAAACTGGAATTGGAGATAAAGACAAGCGCGCCAATGCGGGGTAGCAGGGAAGTTCAAACAAACATTTTTGTTCTTATTTCTGTTACGTTACTGGTTGTAATTACAAGGTGTAATTAGTCAGCGTCATCAAATCAGGTGTTCTTACTGCCCTGGCTGAAGCTCTGAAACCTCATGTCTGGGTATTTTCTATGGCATGCCTACACACATCTATCTTCTCTGAAATGGTGATTTTTCCTACTTGTGAGACATGCAAAGAGGGTCCTAGCAGTCAGTGGGAAAGTATCTACTGTCTTTGCTGTCCCTGATTTTGATTCTGTCTACATTAAGCAGTTGTACACAACAGCTTACATTTTAAGTAGCTTAATACAGCCTTGTGTATGGACTGTCTTATGGACAGAAACATCAGTTTGGCCTTTATTTCCCAAATTCCATGCGCAAATAAACTATCTTTAATTTCAGCTATTTCAAGACCATTGCTGAAGACACAGGAGAAGCTCAACTTGTTTCTCTTTTCATTTGCTGGTGGTTTGGGATCAGTAAGGATGGCAGCGATTCAAAGCAGAAGGGAGAAATACCATCACTTCTGCCATCTCATTCAGGATCAAGCAAGCAGAGCTCCCAAAAACGAGATCATACAAGAGGCAGTGGGGAACTCCCCACACTTAGCAGAAGATTTTGGAAATGCTGTCTCACTGCTACTCAGCCAGAAACCCTTGATCCCTTCATCTGCATTTGAAAGCCCTCCTCCTCTTTCTGGCGAGAGATATATAGCAGAGTACCTCTCGTGAAAAGAAAAACAGATCAACTTTATTTTCAAGATCTTTTGCAAATAAGGTACAGAGAGGCGTGAGATTTCTAAGGCCAGAAGCGACTGCCTGACTTTGCAATCAGCCAGCCGAGAGGAGATGCTGCAGATCCTAGATCACTTAAAAGGGTATGGAAATGTAATCCATTTGCCTTAATATCCTGGGAATAAACATCTTTTGTTTGCTTGTTTAAATGATGGCATTTCAGTGAAATTAAACCAAGGTAGTTCACAGAGTATCCAACTGTTGTAACTTTTGAATGAAACAGGCACTGTGAATGAAAGCTTCAAGGGCCAGCGCTGATTCCCAAAGCTGCGAGCCTGGTGGAGATACTACTACATCAGAATTAAGCAAACACCCTTTTCTCCTCTAACTGATCTCCAGCTTGGAAGCAGAAAGCACGGACCTTCAGAGGTGACAAACAAGCAAGGAGTGTTGCCTTCAGTTAAGAGATTCCCCCAAATCTATGCTCAGCTCCAGACAACCACATTCAGCAGTTTTCCTGTTCAGAGGGGTGCCAAAAAAGGAGTTTATTTTGGGGCCTGACTACGCAGAAAAGTAGTACCACAGAGTTTCATCTCATTATCCCTGGAAGCAATGGCATAACACTAGCAGAAACCTGCAGAGGCCAAACGTGACTTTCTCCTCTTCAGTCACTCCAGAAACCAGCCCTCTATCAAACCACTGGAGGGATGTGACGATGTCCAAAGCACCTGAAGAACAATCAAGCCCAAAGTCAAGCACAGCCTAACCAGTCAAATGGCCGCTGTCCTCTAAAGGAGGAAGGCTCTCTCCCTTTCTCACCTTCCTTTTCCTCCCTATGCATGCCCCAGCTGTGATATCCCAGCTTTCCCTCTGCACTATCAAGACACTTGACAAGCCCTTCCCCGAGTCACCTAAACTTCACGAAATTAGACAGTCTACAGACTCTGCTGCTCGTCTTTCCTGCTGTTTCAGTAGCGCACAGAAGCACACAACAAATTCTGGCGCAAGCCCCAGGTACCGACTGCATGGCTGGGAGCTGGTGGAAGGAGAGAGAGGGGAATGCTTTACCCTTTTTGGAACTGATGAAACATTCGATCATCTCACCACAGCTCCACCAACATTGTCCGGCTTTACCCAGGGCCCAGGCACAGAGCATGCTGCGCTGCAAAGGGACCGACCAGCACGGAAAGAGAAACACCTGCAAGACCAACCCCCTCTCTCCTGCCCTGAGAAGGTAAGGACAATTGTCTAGAACAGCAGGTGGCCATGCACGTTGAAGCAAAATATCATTGTAAATCCTTACCAACCACCGGTTCACCCTTATTCATTTTTTCTGCCTTCTCCATATCGCTCTGTAAGCCAGACGAGGACCGCTTTCCATGGCCTTATGAACCACAAGCTAGAGAGGTACCACCACGAACCTAGACCTAAGAGCAGCAAGAACTGCATCACAGTGTTTGCTGTAGAAGTATTTTAAAGTAGAAAAATCAGATATTTTTTTTCCTTTGGCAATACTTACATTTGTCCCAATTACATCAAAGAAAGAGACTTGTTGAGAAATACGAGGTCAAAAGCATTTTTTGATCCAAAGAGAGTTCTTTCTGCCATTTCAAAGGGATATGCACGTACACATAAAAGATCAAGTTGACTCAAATGTTTAGCTCACCAATACAAACTCCAGTTTATAGAAGGTGATTGTATAATATGTTCTCTATGTCAGTATGATGCAGGCATTAGCCACTTTACCTGCTGAAGCAGGAAAAAAAAAAAATCTAAGTAACCATCCAGTCTTATGACTGCTTGTCATAATTGCACTGCCCATCTAAAGTTCAAGTAACCTTTTACCCACTATGTTAAAAAAATACATTAAAGATGGTAAAACGATGAGCTATATAATTTCACTTCAGTATCTAATCATTGAGGCATTTTACCTTCCCTCCGATTCTGTGTCCAGGGATCATAACGGTCTTCTATAGTCTGAAGCAACACTTAAAAATTAGTAGGACCGCTGTGGAAAGGTTTTAGGAGACTAATGGATTCACCCTTGTGGTTATGGAATTGAGCTGAAAACCCAAATCTGCTTAAACTAGCAGGACTTTTCCATCAACTTCAGCTGGGTCAGGATTTTACGCAAATTTGGTTCCTTATGTTTTGCAAAAACACCAATAAAAAAAAAATCTGTATTTTTATCCAAAGTTCAAGCAACAACAGTTGTTCAGTTTCCTGTCTTCATTAGTTTTGTTGCCAAACAACAAATACCACCCACACCTGTACTTTTTAATACAATGAGATAAATGTCACTGCAATCATCCTTCGGGACTGGAAAGCCTGGCAAGGTGCCAGAGCGGTGAAAGCGATTCCATCACAGATTGTTCAGCAATAGCCATAACATTAAATTCCTACATGCTCTCTTCGGCAACATGCTACAGTGAAAAACGTCAATACAAGTTCATGAAATTGAAGCTGATCACCATAGGAGCTAATGAAGACTTTTAAAATTCACTTTATATTTCCTCTTCAATTTTCACAAATAAACAAAAACACTAATCAGAGTTTCTCTCAGCCTACTGTCCTTCTGTAGTCTTTGGGCTGGTCTCAAGCAGCAGGAACGGTCAAGTGGCTCACTGTTTTTAGAAATAAGCAATTCAATAAATCACTGGAAAGTATAACAAAGCCAATGGGCACTCTCATTCTGAGGGGGAGGAGGAAAAAAAAAAAGGCAGCATCATTGCTCAATCCACAGCAGTACCTACAGAGCAGATACTAGCCAGGACCAGCATGCTTCCTACTGCCCAAGCAGCAAAGCTCCCATCTCTGAGATGCCCAAGTGGCAGAGTTTGAGGGGCAGATTTACCCCACAGTCTGCCAAGATCTCTCTGGTGTTTCTGTATCACTGGAATTTCTAATCTAGCAGCTGGGAGAACGCAGAGCAGGACTCGAGGATTCAGAGCTGATCTACAGGACTGTTAGGCTTCTCCGTAGCCTTGGGTCAGAAGGAAGATTGGAAGAGTGGAAGAGCACAGGGTCAGGAAAGGCATAGATGGTCTGCGCATCCGCACTTGTCGTAGGACACATTACAAACGTTAATTACCAGACCATGAAAAGCACTTTCTCAATATTTAGTTTTCAGATGCAAAAAAATGTCTCTTCTGTCTTCAAGAGGGAGGACGCAGGGAACTACAGGCTGGTGAGCCTCACCTTGATTCCCAGGAACATGATGGAGCAGCTAATCCTGCAAACCATTTCCAGGCATATGAAGGACAAGAAAATCCTCCTCGAGTAGTCAGCAGGGCTTCACCAAGGGGAAGTCACGCTTGGCCGGCCTCGTGAACTTCTTGGATGAAACCATTGGCCTGATAGATGAGGGGAGAGCAGTGGATATTCTCTGTCTAGGCTTCAGGAAGGCTTTTGATGCTACCTCCCAGAACATTCTCACAGACAAGCTGTCAATGCACGGGTTGAATGAGCAGGCAGTGAGACGGGTTCAAAACCAGCTGAACGCATGGGCCCAGAGGGTGTTGATCAGCAACACAAAGTCTAGTTGGAGGCCAGTAAATGGCAGCATACTCCAGGAGTCAATACTGGATCCAGTCCCGTTCAAGATTTTCACTGCTGGTCTGGATGACGTGGCAGAGTGCATCCTCACCAAGTTTGCAGATGACACAAAACAGGGAGGAGTGGCTGATACACCAGACAGTCACGCTGCCATCCAAAAGGACCTCGGACAGGCTGCAGAAACGGGCTGACGGGAACCTCATGAAGTTCAGCAAGGGGAAATGTGAAGCCCTGCCCCGGGGGAGGAACAACCCCAGGCACCAGTTCGTGCTGGGGCCACCCGGCTGGAAAGCAGCTTGGCAGAAAAGGACCTGGGGTCCTGGTGGACACCAAGCTGAACCTGAGGCAGCAATGGGCCTTTCTGACAACGGAGGCAAACGGTGTCCTGGGCTGTGCTGGACACAGCATTGCGGGTAGGTGCAGGGAGGTGGTCCTGCCCCTCTGCTCAGCACTGCTGAGGCCAGGCCTGGAGTGCTGGGTCCCAGTTTGGGGCTCCCCAGTAGAGACATGGACATACTGGAGAGAGTGCAGCAAAGGGCCACCAGGATGATGAAGGGACTAGAGTCTCTCTCCTATGAAGAAAGGCTGAGAGAGCTGGGGCTGTTCCGCCTGGAGCAGAGAAGGCTCAGGGGGATCCCATCCGTGTCTATAAATACCTGAAGGGAGGGGGCACAGAGGACGGAGCCAGGCTCTTCCCAGTGGTGCCCAGTGCCAGGACCAGAGGCCATGGACACCCACTGAAACCCAGGAGGTTCCCTCTGAACATCAGGAAACACTTTTTGACCATGAGGGTGATCAACTACTGGCACAGGTTGCCCAGGGAGGTGGTGGAGTCTCCATCCCTGGAGATACTCAGCTCTGGGTAGCCCTGCTTGAGCACGGGAGGTCCCTGCCAACCTCAACCAACCTGTGATTCTGTGATAAAGACTGAGTAGCACATCTCTATCCACCTGTACATACTGCATACCTGAAGGTAGCCAACTCATCGTTCTCAGCCGAACTCATTCTAGACTGAAAACAGTCTAGCAAATAAGGATCAAAGCCATTAGTGGCTCCACCGTACCTCTTTTTTCTCACATAGTTACAGTCTTCTAATACAATTCCTTTCAGGGGCAAAGTGGTTATGCTTGGTCTGTGTCCAACAAACAACAACAACATAACATCAAAAAATCCTCAGCAAATTACTCCCATTGATTCTTTATTATGGGAGAGTGGAGAAAAAAAAAAAATCACCTTACAATCTCACCACCCCCAGCTCTGGCTCCAGTAATCCATCCTACATATAAACTTCTTTTATTTTTAATAACAAAGAAAATAAATCCCATGTCTAATCGTGCAGCTTCCATACCAACTTCACTAGCCAGGTTTTCATTCAAGGTCTGTAAGAAACTGCATGAAGTTTGAAATTTAAAAATTAAGTTTATCTACTTACAATAATACGGTTAAGCTGCTGGTGTTTATCTGCCTCTCTTGTCTCACCCTTTAGTTGTCCCCCACAGTCCATCAGTATCCATTCGTTATCTCTTGCATTACTCTTCAACTTCGCAGAAGAGGGTAAAGGAGGATCATGCTTGTTCTGAGTTTGTACACAGCCTAGCCTAACAGGATCCTGCCCCAAGACCAGAACACGAGTTCTAGTGTTCTAATAACTGGTAGGATTTATAAAAATATCTTTACCATTATCAGTCTGAGAGGGGACATTTAAGTTAACTCTTAGGTTAGCATGCAAGTTCCTAATGCGTCTTCAAGATCTCTCCACCACTAAGCGAATCTGATATTTGAAGTCTGGATTTTGCAAATTGCCTGTTAAAATATATTTAATACACATATGAAAGCTAAATTAAACAGCACTTTGCTAATCAAGCAAAAAGAACCTTTTTTTTTTGCCCAAAATGAGCCTATAATCCATTCAAACAGTAAAGTTGAAGCTGAAAGTTTGATTTAAAGGACAACAATGAATTCACACGTGGCTTTAGAAAGAATGCAGAGAAAAGGCGCAAAGGAGCAGAGATAGAATATAGAAAATACCCTGACTGAATTCAATCCAGCCAAACAATGCATGTAAGTAACAGGCAACGGATTTCTTCCAAACTCTGAAGATTCTTCTACATCCCATATATCACACAGATGTCTCTATCTCTAAAAAAAAAAAAGGCACAATCCCAACCCAGAACATGTCCAAAAGCACAGTTTTTCCTGGGTTAACCTAAATTCCTACCAGTATCTGCCATCCCTGCTCTGAAACCTCTGGCACAGACTTGGTTGTGCTCCGTACTTTGTACTTGTTGCAAGTTCCACTTCGCAGGGTGGGCAAAACTGAGCCCAGCATCCATGAAGTTGAAGTCCTGTTTACGCAGCTTGGTCTTTCATACTCCTCCTGCGTCACGGCACAGCTCTCTGCGCCTTTAGTTTTCAGACCCTTCATCTGCTCATTTCCCATGATTTTGAGAGCGGCATATTTAAAGGAACAAATCCATCTGCAGGAAATTCATCCTTCTGAATGACCAAAACACGCTCACACGCAAGCCGACATCTGGAAAGGACAATTGCACGGGTGCTTACGGTAAGGTAAAGGGCAGAGATCACAGCAACATAACCCTTGAGGAACAGGAGCAGCCCCCGTAGTCAGCTGGGTCAGAAATGTCCTGTGTCCGTACTCTGAGCCTGGGGACACAAATCAGGCTGGAGATAAACTGGCAGCTCAACTGGGCTAAAGAGCAGAAAGCACTAACCTCTTCACTATTTATAACAGTAGGGAAAATATTGCAACACATTGGCAAGTTATCACAAGCCCATGTTCGTTACCAGCCCAAATCCTCAATCGTAGTACTCTAGCGGTCCAGGGGCAAACTAGGGTAGCAATGCTACTTGCAGTGCGGCTGGCTTAAAGTACCAGATAAACTCAGCACCACAGACCACTGATGGACCCTACTTCAAAACCCTCTCTCCCTATCACCAAAACCAGCAGTTTCCACAGAGTGAACTAACCCCAGCACGATACTAACGTGGTTGCTTGTGGTATCTGAACCAAGCTCCATATAAAAGATGAAATAAACAGGACTGAAAATCAATCCACGCTTCAAGACAAACTACTGGTAATTACCCTATTTATTCTTTTTCACCTAATTTCAAATGGCTGGAAATGTAGATGAAGCCAAATCAGCAAGTACGGGTTGCACAGAAAGAGTTTCACATGCAAAATGAGTCTGTATAATCAGCACCTTGGTGTTATTTGTTTCCCTATACAGACGAATGAACCGGTTCTGGCAAAATAAGAAATCCCAGCACTTCTCAATGAGACTTTACAGGCCCTCAAGGTCCCTCCGACTATCCTGCCATTACCCACCAGCTACACGCAGCACGCTCATGCCTCTTCCAGCACTGTGTTAGAGTAGCAGGGGGAAAAGAGGAACACAAGCGTTCTCCAGAATCCTCCACTTGGACATCTATGTGACTACAGCAATATAACGAAGCAATTTTTGTGTCTTCCCCATGACCAACAATCTCTCTGACTCTCGGTTTTGGTCATATCTGTTCTCTCCTTCCAACATTTTAGAAACTGGAGAAGTAAGATTTGTCTTTTATAAAAGTACTTCTCTCTACCCCCACGCTTAAGAGTGAGGGTCAAAACCGGACCATCAGCAGTGCAACCACACAGTGGACTTCCTTCTGGTGGAGACAATACGGCTATAAGACCCGATGGTGCAATTACTTTTTTCATCTTGACTAGTGGACCAAATTCTCAGGCACTTTTTAAAAAACATTAATTCCACTGCAGACCCTACGATGCATTCATCCACGTACCGCAGGCGCTCCACGGAACTGACTTTGTGAAGAGCCCGCGAAAACTCTAGCTTTAAAATGCCATCCCACCCAAGGGCACAGGCATCAAGTGTACGTGTGCATCATCTGTATCTATACCACGCACCAAAACATTGCGTGCTGCTTTTTAATTGCATTAACTGGATAGCGTAATACTGCAAAACCAGCACCCAGGCCACCTTGCTTTCAAGTCTGATGAAATTCTGAAGCTCTTCACAGTGTCTCTGAAGGGTATTGGACATCGCAACAGTTTATGCCCTCTCTCAGTGGTGGACACCCCCTTCAATCCCCTTTGCTCCCAGACCCCAACTCGGAAGGCCATGTCCAGGAGTCAAACGCTGCAGATCCCATGCCAGTTCTCCGTTTGGCAGGAATCCCGTTTGACAAACCACGGCTAGATCGTGACAGTCCTGTTACCCTCCCGCGGTTTTGCAGTTGGACCTCTGCATTCATACTATGCCCACTTCCCTCGCGTTTAAGCTGTTGCTTTAAAATTACTCGGAAGAACCCTTAGATTAAGCTTTATGTATTCCTACACTAATAATCCCTAAAGAAACAGACAGATACCAAAGACAATTTATTTAAAATGTTAAATTACAACAGTTTTCTTAGTTTATAGTACTTTAACATATAGTGAAAGCAAAAACCGCACAGGTCGTGACATTTAGAAATATTCTTCCAAAGAGGGTAAATACCTGCACCTGGCTACCGAAGATGACTTCAGAGTTTATGGCAAACACTAAAAGTAGCCTAATACGCATTACTCACCTCATCTATGAGGCAGATTTACTGTCCAGGGAATACGTGCAAGCACAATGTTCTTATACGCACACATAGTCTTAAATGCAAGGCCGAAATATCAGCAACCTTTACTGATATTAACAGACCTACGACTCGAAAGCATGTTGAGGGCTAACTAACAGAACGGCACACTCCAATAACCCGGGTTATACGCAGATCTTACCTATGTAATCCAGTTGGTATTTCAGATTATTGCGCTCCATCTGAGAACTTCACACAGGGGAAGTTTCTCTAAGCCTCCTCTACCACTTGGTTTCAGTGCGATGAGGAGACGGATGGGACCTGAAGCATCCTTAGGCTACCGGACAGCTATCAAAAGGTTTTGTAGCAACAAAGTCGTCCCAGCCTGTCAGACCTCACTGGTACGGACGGTCTGGTCCAGCCAGACCACAACCACAGCTCGTGGCCTTTGAGAGACCTACCCTGTCACCGCTACAACACAGTGGCTCTGAAGCAACGTGGGGACAACCTGTATTTCTGCTGCTGCCTGCCTTTAGGGGTTTTGTTTGCTTGTTCTGGTTTTGTTTCCTTTTTTTGTTTGTTTCTTCTTCTGTGGATACAGGGAAGACCCCAATGGTAATATGGCACTACTTCTAGGCCAACCTTGATCTTAAAAAAAAACCAATCCAAATGGATCCCCTTTAAACTTTCATACACATTTATTTTCCATAACCAGTGCACACCTATCACACGAATCCTCCGTACGCCTCCACACAGATTAACCCTACTATCCAGCTTATCTCAAGAGAAAAATAATTACAGAAAACCCCTCATGATAAAATAAGTAAGCCTAAATCTGCAAGATCTCAGCCTGCAAGCGTGCTCAGCAGGGTGCTCCAAAACACGCCAAATTCAGAGGACTGCCCAAGCACACCCCGATGTGATTTGAACCGGGGCCCCGCACAGGATCGCTGCATTCAAAAAC
>NW_009598646.1:6666-52052 GCF_000690535.1 Cariama cristata | reverse complement strand
GGCGGGGAAGGGCCGGGCCTCTCGGGAACTCGGCCTACCTGGCCCGTGGCCGCTTTTCAGCGGTGTTGCTGTCCTCTCCCCTCTCTTCCCCTTCACGGTGGGTACTGCCCCTCTGCCAAGCGCAGCCACAGGCAGAGCTCCTCGTACTTCAGCTGCTTTTAGTGCAGAACAGTTGGGAGTGGGAATCGGGGCTAACAGACCCAACAGTTCTCCACAGAGCAGATTAGAAAGCATTTCCTGAAGATTTGGCTACGCTTGTGCATTCAAATTTGCTGAGTTCATATGTGGTAATCTGCACACTCCATTAGCAGTTTGCTGTCAACCCTATTGCACGAAAAAGGGATTTCAGAAGTTGGTAACATAAGCTTCACATCAAGTAGCTGGTCTTTCTTGTGTTAGCAACTAACCTTGGCTACCACAAGTTGCTAGGTGATAGGGTCAAGTCAGTAATCTCTCCATTCCTCCGCAGAATGCTGTCAGCGATGGAAAGATGTGTGCCAAGCGGTTGGCAGCGGTCCAGAACGTGCCTGAGTGCACCTGAGATGGCAGCAGGATCCGGTTGCATAAGAGTCCAGGTCTGTATTGTTATCGTGTGTGTTGAGTTTATTCAGACATAGGGTAAAAAGAATGGAGATACAGAATTGCTCCCTCCTCCTTCCCCAAATACAATTTCACCTATATAATTGCTATACTTGCCCTATGTTTTTTATGCCATAGGCATTATTGATAATTCATTTTGTTTCAGTAATAACTGAGGCAAATTATTTTGTTCACCCAGCACAGCTCATGGTCACCCAGTTTATCCTTTAGGCTAAGGGAATGACTTACCACTTCCTTCACTTCAGTCGCAGGCAAACAGCTTCCAAACACTCTACAGGCTTCCAAATCAGTATTTTTGTGTCATAAATGTAAAAGGCTTAAGTTAGTTGAGACGTAAACGTCAGAGCTAGAAATACAAAATTATTGGTTAATCAGTGAAGTAGTGATGCAAATAAGTGACAGTAGTAACAAAACCGCATGTTTACTTAAAAGACCTTTTACTTAAACAGTCAAAAAGAGGTTACTCTATACTCCAGTCTTGCTAGATGTTGAACAGAAACATTTCTATGCACAGCAGAATACGGTACACACAGTAACAATCTGTAGCTGCATCATGGAATTTCCTGATTGTCACTTCGATGCAGAGCATAGATCTAAAAATTTGCCAGTAAGGGTTTCCGTAGGAGAGACAGCAATTCTGCTTCTTCAGCTCTGAAACAGAGATTTGTCAGTAATATTTTGATGGATGTTATTGCAATGGGTATCAGATAGATGGATAGACTGAGTGATGCATTTTGTCGCAAAATTGTTTCTGAATTGACAGCAGTGGCTATGTAACTTGATGTATGTCATTTATTTTATTGAGCAGAGTGTAAAACTAGCTGTAAAAATACTACATTGAACCACTATATCCATATATGGCTTAAATTTAAAGCTTCAGCTGACTAATATAGAGAGTCCCTATGAACGTGAACTTGGGTTTATGAAGCAAAAATGTGCTGTGTCTTTATGTCTTGTTACTATCTCACATTAAAGTAAAATTTATTTTATATGTGATGCAGTGTTATTACTGCTTTATTTTTATGTGTTAAAGCTATTGATTTACTCTGTTAACTGTAATAACTGAGTATTAATTGACACATGCTTCTCTGGTGTTCCACTATTATTTGTGGTTTTGATATTGTTTTGAAAGATTTGTTTCTGTGCTGTAAACATAGAGAAGGACATTAGAAGATCAGTACAATGACAACTTGCAGAATCTTGTCAGAGGCAAGAGTGAGATCCATGGTACGTGAAATCTTAAGACTAGCTGAACTTTTGTGTGGAGGAACAACAACTAAAAGCAAGTGCCACGTCTTCAGCTCAACAGTATTAATTTTGTTTTAATTGCTTAGGCTGTTAGGTGCACTTTTGTAAGACTTTAAATGCTACTGTGATAAGCATGAGAAAACCTGCGGAATAATATCTTAAATATATAGAGACATTTGTGGAAGAATATCAAAATGGAATTTCAGAAGATAGATGTGTCATGTTTAATTGAATCTCCAGCAGCAGGACACTGCAGAAGCAGCAGCATGACTCACACACAGTTGTGGTAGACGACTAGGCCCAGGTATCTACTCTGAAAAGAATACTTGAAACATCTTTCGTCTTCTTTAAATATTACTTTTTTCAGTAAAAAGATTACTGCACAATAAGTAGATCACTTCTTTGAATAAGTCACAAAATTGCAATTTACTTACTATTGTAAGAAAAGGAAATTCCATTAAGTATACGTTGCTTTTTGCTGTATTTCATCCTGCAACGGAATTTATGCAGAAAAGTTCTTAAACAATTGTAGCTTACTCTGGAAGAAGATGATAGTTCAAAAAAACTCTTTCCTCATTCCTGTTTTCAATGTAACCATCGAAAAGTGAATTTTCTATGGATCAACAAACACGAAATCAAATGAAATCTCACCAGAACAACAACTGGGAAACCATCAACGTCTCCAAAGCTACAATAATGAACGCATCTGTCAGTCGTTCCGAAAGGTCATCTATTTCATCAAGTTGAACAAATGCTGCCATAGGAAGTACATGTGTGAAACTAAACTAACATGCTTCCCATGTTGCACGGGCACAGTTGTGCATGACGATATTCTGTTACCAAAATCAGGGCTCTGATCTGTTTGAGAAAAGTAGCAGCGCTTTTTTGGATACGGGAAGAGGGAGAGGTTTGATGATTTTTCATCTAGGTCACTTGTGGAATCCATTTGGAAGAGTGACACCCCAAACTATTGTGGATTTATAATTGTGGACACAGGGTGCTGTGAAACAATGAACAGGAAGGAATGCCAGAAGACCTTAAGGGAAGCAAAACTATCTTAAACTACTGTAGTTACTGACTGTAGAACCTGAGCCTGACACAAGTGTCCGTGGAGCTGTGTCAGAGGTTCCACTATCCAAGGAAGTAGAAAGTGGTATTCTGTTTAAATCGATTGTAAGAGCTGGGAGTTAAAACAATACGTGTATGAATGTGCTGCCCATATAACATCCAGTTTTACAGTCTGCCATACTAATTTAAAATCTCACATTTTGTTCTCCAGGTCATTTACTGCTGCATGGTTATGTTATTTCTTGTTGTTCATACGCAGTCTTTGAATCAGGTGTAGTAAACTACTATTTAACTAGCTGTTTTTTCTCTTCCAAGTAATGATCTGTCTTGAGTCTGTCTGTCCTCCAGTTAATACTCCTGTACACATTGCCAGGTTTTACCTGGCTGTCTCCATATTCTGTATTGTTCAGGCAGAAAGATTGTATGATTCTGTTACAACTTTTATTGTCATTTATCTGTTTAAAACACTTTTTATCAACAATACAGTACTAAAGTACCACATAAATCTTGCAAGTTTTGCATTGTATTCTTTGTTTCTGCAAGTTTAATCATTAACGCCAACATCATTGTGTCTTCCTTACGCCCTAGCTCTAAATTCCAATACAGTCATGTTTATTTGCTCTCTGGTTGCTGACTGTCACTTTGTCTTCACTTTCAGCTAAGCCAGCCCAGCTGCTTTATTTAGGCTGTAGTTAATTGCCCAGCAAGCAGAATGATTCTTTCATACTTTTTTTGCAAGAGCTCTCTCCTACTCACACCACCTATTCCCCAAACAAGCCCAGTAAACTGCAACCAAGCCACAAACTTCCCTTGGTTCCAAGCAACCCCCTGAGCCCCAGGCAAAAGTACATGATCAGCTTTCTCCTCACCACAGGGAATTCCATGAAATCTTCCCCGTGGCTTGGCTTCTTAAATCTTTTGCCATTACTGCTTTTGTTTTCTTCCATCCCTTTTCTGTTTTCCTAAATGGTAGTAATAAAAATTGATAAGTGAGTGTAACGTAACATGGTTTCATTACTAATCCTACATGTAGCGGTTACTTTGTTGGTATTGCTCATAAATACCTTTGGTTTTTCATTTACTTGGATTTAGCAGCCTGATTTTAATAATAACACTTTGTTACATAGGGCAGCAGCATTTTGGGGTCCTGTACAATAACTGATATGTAATCCTTCTTGCAAGGTCAACAAGGAGTTAAAATGCCATGAGTTAAAAAGCTCAGGGTAAGAAGCGCGAGAACAGGCCTGGCAATTCCAAGAAAATGCACAGTCTGTGTAAGATTTTTAAAGATTAAGATTTTTAAAGATTAAGATAAAGTTTAATTATTATTAGAGATTAAATCAAGTTGTGTCAGGGTGAATTAGACTGTAATTTAGCAAGGAAAGTTAGTGTCCCTCAGTGTGGCACACAGGCACATAACACTCACACCAATAAATATTGAGGACTAGAGTAATGTACTTAAGTTTTGGGTCATGTGACCTAACCTCATTACATCCGTTATAATCCCATTATTAAATCAAATGTCAAGTTGGAAATATTTTGAGAATGTTTTGGATTTTTATGGCTGTACAACTTAAGCTCTGAAACTTATTTTTAATAATTGCAGTCTTTGAGTTCTACATTCAAAAATAAGTTTGTAAGTAAGTGTATTGTCCAACTAGAAGGGTTGTGAATCTCTCTTCTTTCACAGGTGGAATAAAAAAAAAAGAAACATTAGGCAAGGCTTAAAAATAAGTTTGTAAGTAAGTGTATTGTAGTTGCAACCATAAAAGGGTATTATCCAACTAGAAGGGTTGTGAATCTATTTTCTTTCACAGGTGGAATAAAAAAAAAAACAAACATTAGGCAAGGCCTTGTATTCTTTGCTTCCAGCATTCCTCCCATATATTTCCCAGGCTGTGATATTTTGCAAAATTATACTCTTTTATCTTCAATTAAATTAATAGATAACAACTAGGTTCCTATTTCACTCATATTTGACTTTTCTAGCTGATACTGCTTTTTTTTGTTTGAAGTAGATCCAGATGCCATTCCTTATAAAAAGCCTCCATTACTACATTAGGAAAGATTACCTCTATGGAAAAAAAGGCAACTTTTTCTAATGCTAATCTTGAACCTATAGGTCACAAGAAGTGTCCGTTCTAGAGCTAACTCATGCAACATACAGAAGAGGGAGGAAAGCTGTTAGTTTTCTAGAAGAGGCTTACCCTAGGGTCTCATATTGGTTTAACACTGCAGATAACCCGAAATAAAGTCATTTCTCTCAGTAACAGTTAAAACAAAAATCAGAAAAAAATATTTTGTAGGGGAGAGTTGCTTTTGAAATTTTAATGTTAAATGTTAGAAAGCTACTTCCATTAAAATGATTTACTAGCTGATATATATCCATCTACCAATAGCTATTAAAGATGCAAAACTCCTCAGCTAAGTTGTAACACCCAGTTTTATAAAGTCAAGAGACAGGAATATATAATAAACTATTACATGCCATATTAATATTTTATGAAAGAAAACAGAGCATGTAGTTAGGCTTTTTTTACTTTTAAACTCAATAAATGAAGTTAAAATATTCTTACTTAAGAATTTGTCAAGAATTTTCTGCCAGCAGATGGCCAGTTCATCAAAGCCAAAATATTGGAACATACCAGCTTAGGTGAAACTTTTCTTGGAAAATGTGTCTGAAGTTCAGAATGCCGTTTCAGAGGATTTCAATCCTTATATCCCTAATTTAAGGTGAGTATCAAACAGACACTAGGCAACAATTTGGCAACTGCAGAATTTCAGGAACAGGCGTATATCTGCCTGCATGTGTGTGCATCCGTTCTACTATAGAACAAGAATGTTTGCAGACCCTTGCTTCTGGAGGGTTGGAGTTTGGTGCCCTGTAACTTTTGTCATTTTTATACTTTGGTGAAATCGGTAGTGATAAGGAAGTCTTAACTGTCTTATCTTTCCAGTGACAGAGTCTTATCCAATAATTTTCTCAGAGTTGGTTGAGGGCAGTTAGTAGTTTTTATCACTAACAAACTTCTGTAATATTGAAAGGGATGAATAAAGGGAGACACAGTAAGTAAAAGAATTAATTGTCACCTTTGGATTTACAGATGAGTCTTTTACCAAAACCAGCAGGAGCAGGGGATTGACATTTGAGGGTATCATGTGATCCAATAAACCTTTATCATACCATTACACATCAGCAAACGCTGTGGCTGAGTACGACTCTTGCCTTTTCCCCCGTAGCACAGATCAGAGCACAGAACACATGTTCTTGTGCAGTCCTTTATTGATAGTAGTTACAGAAAGTAGAGAGAGACCTGCGCAATTAGATAGAGGGGATAATGCCGGCACATAACTTTACGCTTTCTCACATAATCAGCTGAGAAAAAGAAGCACCTCATGTACATTTTACAGACTCTACTGTTGGCATAAAGATCCTCAGTTAACTAGGCTGTGTGATTACTCACCACGTTATCAGAGGTACATGAGATATCCAGAATCACAACTAATCAATCATTACTGTGGGAAAACATTCATTGTCCTAACTGATGCTGTCATGTATCTTAAAAAGAGTGAAACTAATAAGGATTATCATCTTTAAGCAATTTATAAATTTTTCTGTGTCATGGATATAACTATTTGCTATGCCATAACATTTCAAGCATCTTCTGTGGAAAAGACAGTATCTTGCGTTAGATAGTGTACAGATTCCTTTAAAATGGTGAGTGCATAGATGTTTCAAATCTACATAGCAAGGATAATGTGCCAGTAAAAATATTTTTATTGCTGTAAATGTGCAATATGAAAAGAGGTTGATAAAAGAGTAGGTTTACTATTTGGGTATCATGGGAGTTTTTTCACTGTAACTTGTACAGGTGAAAAAGAAATGCAAAAGGAGACATAATCACCACTAACTGACATCAATTAATATTTTTACAGAAATCAGAGTTTAAATGGCCTGAATTACTGACATCAGAATTAGTCTGAAACCTCTATTTGCTATGTTTGGAGTACTAGCTGTTTCTTGAAACATTTCTGGAAAAGGAGTGTGACTAAGAAATCCTAAAAGCAGACTGCAGGCTAAGCTTACGCTCTTGGAATGCTTCCCTAACCTCACTTTTAAAGATGTCATTCAAGTCTTAAAAATCAGAGTACAAAACTAAATTGTGTAGTTTGGCTGGTAATCGCTTCAGTGGTAAAATAAATTAACAGAAGATTTTGTGGAAGGCTTGAGGACTTTTGCTTTGCTTTGTTTTTCATGGCTAAAATCTTATCCTCAGAGACGCAATTCCTTTGCATATATAAATAGAAACAATCTGGTCCCACTCTTTCTACTGCAATTAGGAAAAAAGCAATCAGAGTTTGTTAAACAGACTTCAGAAAGAGTAGAGTCTTACATCTTAGAAGACAGATGTTTTCTGATTAAGCTTTCTATTGCGGTCTTATTTAGAAATGACACAAGTCACAGATAACCTTAGTAAACGTTACAGTTGGTGCAATTCCACTGCTTTGTTCCGTTCTCAATACCAGCTTTATTTAGTTTGTGAGATAGTGTTTAAATAGTTTGAACCTTCTTAAGAGCTGAAGCAATGCTACTGTCCTCAGAAAAACTCTCTGGTGTACTGCAAACCTAAGCAATAGAGTCTAAAGTTTTCCTAAAGTGTCATCTTGCTGCTTTTCTGATTATGCTGTACAGAAGGGAGTGCTAAAAATGAATAAATGTATTTTCATGAATACAATCTCATTTACAGAGTCATCTACTGACAGTTGTGTAGCGATGGTGATGCTGATCATAATTGTTGTTGCATATACTTCCCACTACAAAATCTCTGTTTATTTGCTTATAGTTGAAGTAACCATTAATTTGTTAAGAAAAAAAAAAAATTCCATATAAAGTGTCTTTCCTAGGTTGAACTTTTGCCAACCCTAGGAAGAAATTCCCTATGTAGAAAAAAGAGAAAGCAAAAATCCACCGAACTCCTCACCTGTCTTGCTTCCCAAGAGAAAAACAGCAAGTTCATAAAAATATTTGGTCATAATTTAAATTATCTATCTTTTGAAAGAGAAATAATGGCCTTTTACTCCATCTGTTTGCTCATTCATGGGCATGAACATTTTCCCAAATGGTGCCAAAGAGTAAGCATTTGAAAAAATGCAGCTGATTTCTTAGAACAAGTGAAATACTAAAGATTCTGCCCCCACCAAGCATGTGCCATCCTCTCAGTTTCAAGAACTGACAATAAAAGGGTGTTTGGCAAAAAGATTAATGATTTTAACAAGATTGCAGTTACTCCTTGGAGAAGTGAGACGTTCTGGAAGGAAAGGATACTATATGTATTATACCTGATACAACAAGCACCCAGTCTTTGAAAATCTAGAAATTACAAATTCCAGTGAATGTTCCAGGCACTATAAGAAGAATACCAAACTGGAAGGGTTTTTTAAAAATCATATTTAGGTCTAAATTTAAAATAGATTTTGAATCACAATTTTAGCTTACCTTTGTTAGAGTTCGCTAAAACTCCTTACTTCTGTGGGTAACTTTCCTTGCAGTACATTTCTAAGTATGTCTGACTGCTTATAGATTAGTGGTGATCTGCTGCATCATGCCAGCAGATCTCCTTTCCAGTCTCCAGGCCATAGCATCGGTCGCAAAAAATAAGGCTAAAAAAGGCTAAAATAGCCTTTGGCATAACCTACAGCAACCTGAGACCCAATATAGGACTGTATTACTATCTGAGGGCATCTAAGGCTCACAACAGGTGTTTTTTTTTTTCTGCTAGCAGTATGCTTCCTATCCCGAAGACAACAAAGAGCAAGTATCCTACACAACTCTAAGGCAGTCTTAGGATAGCCATCTATTCCCATTATTTATTATTGGTATTGGAATGGTGCCTAAAAGTCCCAGTCACAGAAGAGAACACTAGGACCATCCTATGATCTGTATAAATGTAAAAATGAAAATAAACCCTACATCAGGAATTTATGTCTATTCTACATTCAGCATCTGGTGCTTCCATTGTAGGTATCTCTACACACACAAACGCATCTACAACTTGCAAAAATATGAGTTTTTTCATCTACTTCTCAAGCTGGTAATTTATCTTAATCTGAAACACAACGGCAAAAATGAAGTTCATGGAGCTCCATATGCTTAATAAGAACAACCGAAAACTGCTGTGGAAATCAGTCTGCCAAAAAGTGATTAGATGCTCTAATTGTGTGTTGTTGCTCGGAGAGTTTTTCACAACTGAAAACTTGCTAAGATGAATTTTTCCAAGTTCCTGTGGTAAAAGCAGTGAGAAATATTGAATTCTTACGAGCTATGGTTATGAAATTATTTTTGGTGTTCTCAAATAAAAACAGTAAGGTCTGAAATATATTTTAATTTATTTAGGAAAAAAGATTTTAAAAAAAAAGTAAAGCAAGAACAGCATCTTAGAGAAATTGTTGAATCTGAACATTTTCTAAGCAAGTGTCTACTTTGTTCCCCAAGATCTTTTGATAGAATGATATTACAAGTGTTTAAATACAAACTGGAATGAAGAGACAATGAATGGATAAAAGAGAAATAGGTTCTGCATTTCAGAACACTTTTGGGGAGAATCAAACAGACCAAAGAATGGGTATGAAATTATATTTAACTTGAGGATTAGTGACATGGCACCTGATGCACACGAAGTCAGATACAGGCAGTCTTGTGATAGGGAGAGAAGATCTTTTTACTCATAATGCCTTTCACATAGGAATGTAAATGTTCTCTCTACCTTACTTAGCATCTATTTTCCATGGCTAACACACCTCTTTGAAGAGAATTCTGAGTTTTAGTGATGGTAGGGAATAGGACTTGACAGCACAGGAGGGCAAGGTTACCTAATTAAATTATTGTGTACTATGTTGAAAGACTAACATCCTTCTGTTCTGCTTTTTTTCTATTATACTGAGGATAATTTGGGCATTTTATTTACTCTGGAGGTAGCATTTTATTTCTCTGTTTGTCATGAGGTTTTCTGCAGCTACTCTTTTCATATCACTGGGTACCCTCCCCATAGTTTCCAGCTGATTACCTAAATAAAAGATTCCAATTCCAGTTCTCCCAGGGCAAAAAAATGCGACAACTTCTGTGGAAAGCAACAAAAAGTCACAGGAAAAAACTTTACATTGGAGAAACTACGCACAGAGCAACGAACCAATACTGACACAGTTACCCAACATCTGTGTGGTCTGTTAGTTCAAGATTCTAGTTCTTTCTTTTCTTTTTTTTTTTTTTTTTTGTCCTAGTTTTGTTACTTAGGTGTTTTTCCGTGCACTTGCTGTGATATTTGTGTTTTCACTGGTTGTTTTTTAATTGCCTTACTTTCTTCCATGATCTCTGTTTATTTTCTTTGTTTCCCGTTTCTTTTCCCTGTATCATCTTTTTAGTAAATACAGAAGTTTGCAAATAAATATGTGAACACAAGAAGTGTTTGAAAATAAGTATTCTTGTAACACAAAATAAAATTAGTATTTTATATTGTTTGTGGTTCAACAAAAAATACTTCCTAGCTTCAATTTCCTGAATATCATACATTGATTTTAGTTATTCCTGTGTTCGGTGTGGCTTAGTTCAAAATCCTTAGCTGATGATTTTAGAGCTCCTTATGTTCAGCTAAGTCTAGAAAGAATTTAAATGACCCAAATGCTTTAAGAGGCAACACTAAACTATCAAATTTCCAGGGCTGTTCTCATTATCCTAGATGCATGGGGGATTTGCAGAAAGGTAAAGATGAAAATATCCAGAAAATATGCTGTTAGAGTTGCAGTGCTGCAGTGAACTTTGAGATGTTTTGTGTCCACACAGGTTTCAATGACGGATCGGGAATTAAGTAGGAAACATAATTTTTTAACTGTTGTATAAAAAATTCTCTTTTTCAATGGATAAATTCATGGTTGCAGTTCTGATCATTGCACCTCCAAAAAGTGTAATTTAAAAGGGTAAAAGGAGAAGTGAAAAAAGACAGGCAGAGCTGTGAGTGGCTTTTGTACAAAGGAAACTAAATGGGTCAGGATGCTTCAGTTTGGAATCTGACAGCTAGAGCAAGGTAATTAGTAAATGATTATTCTGGTTTTTTTTTCCTCCAAACGCAGAAACTGGGAATCCTCCAAATAAATGATCAGGCTGCAAGTTTAAAGCATACAAAAAGAAGTATATTTTCGTACAATGCAAAATTAAATTTTGGAGCTTGCTGACACAGGGAGTTATAGGGTGCAAATTTTAATATGTTTTGAGAAAAGTTAGTCAAAGTCACGGAAGATACTTTTAGTAATTACTGATGGACTTAATGGTTCAATATGAATTTCTGGTCCCAGTAACACCCAACTTACCGACCACAGAAGCTCAGAAGCTGAGGAGTTTCTGTGTCACGGAGAAGCAAAGGTATCCACCCTCTTTCTTGACATAGCCGCTCTGTCTGGGACAGCACAGTGAGCTGAATGAATCCCAACCATTATGAGTATTTAAACTTTTTGCGGTATAAACAATCACAGCAAGTTAATCAAGCAAATAAACACTGTGTTAATGGAACACGGTCAAATAACATTTTTTCTCTGAATCTAAATTTGTGAACTGTTGACTGCCTTTGGCATAACAGAGAAGTTCTTTCACATGTACAGGAGCCACATTATGAAGCTGTTGTGCCACACAGATCTGGAATATGGGGAACCAAAGTTTCAGTGGAAGTTATCAGACAACCTGTCCCCGGAGCAGAGCAGTAAGGTCGAAGTCTTATATTTTGAAACAGGACTAAATAACTTGCAAATTTATTACCCAGCATTATTTATGCTCTTGGAACTTATAAGCCATGCTGTGACTTCTGTGATTAGATCAGTCCCATGTTCATTTTTAAATACTTTTATTTGAAAGGATCAGCAGTTAAGAATCTGTATTACCCAAAGCTATACTTATTATAGTTTTGCTGAATATAATAGAGATTAAAGATTACAGTTCAGGTTGAACCATTATGTTCAGCACACACAATGAAACAATGCAAAAGGTAATCACTTCAAAAGATGAGGTTGCTTGTAAAAGAACAGCTTGAAAAGAGGAGCTATGTCTAAGGCTCAGAATTACAGTCTGCATGATTTTGTAACTGGCTGGACATTAGGAGGGCTTACAGTACCTGAATACACTTGCCTTCTTAGACCCAGCAAATGGAAAATGCTAAGTAGGATTGCACAGGCAGTCTCAGTCAAGGCACATGATTGCTGTTGCCTGGTCCTGCTCTGTGTTTGTGCAGCTGAGAAAAAAGAAAACAGCAAGGTCAGTGCATTTTATTGTTCAGGAATTGCTTTGGGTGCCAAAGCTCAGACTCATGATCTCCCCCTTACTCTTGGGTCACCTTTGTTTCTAAAGACTGCTCCTTCTTCCAAGTCTATTGGTATATGTGAGCCTGCATGTTGAAGACAGCATGATGCAGAGGAGAAAGAAAGGTGGCATCTCTTTTCCTAAAGAATGGAGATCAGAAGAAGAGAACCCTCCGAGTTCCTGTCACAAAAGAGTTTGTCCCTCTCCACTTCCAATTCTCTCCTTTTGTCTTTTGTGAAAAAAGATGCTTAGACCTGCCTCTTCCATTCACTTAATGCGGTTTGTCCACACTCTGGCTCTTAGTTTCTCTAGGCTTGGAGGTCTGCTCCATCACCTTGCTGAAGGCCACACACGGAAACAGGATGCAAATATCCACAGCATCTAGGCATCCATTTGGTTCCACCCTGACTTAGCAAAGATGCTGAAGTTGCAATCATCTTTTGGCTTAGGCTGAGGAAGTGCAATAATTGTGGTTGATTTTCAGACATAATTGTGGTTGGTTTTCCAAACCTTCATAAAAAGGCATGGGAACTTCCCACACCTGAATATGGAAATGCTAGCTACCCAATATAGATCAATAGCTTTTAAATGCCTACTCTTTATGTCAGGAGGATCTACTGACTCATTTGATAGTATGTTTTTGTTTGTGCTTAGGATCTATGGTTAGAATAGTTTGCTGCAAGGTGCTATGCCATACCAGCATGGCAAGCAAACTGACCATCTCTCACCACAAACAAGAAAGGGCCACTGGCATATTCACACCTTCTCCCCTTTATCCCTTCTCTTCCCCTTCTTGTTCATTAGTCATGACCATGCTTCCACACCTTTATTCAGGTATCTATTGCTGTAAAAACTGCTATGTACTGCTACATATATAGCTATAGGACATTAGAAAGAACTTCTCCACTGTTAGAGTCGTTAAGCGTTGGAATGGGCTCCCCAGGGAGGTGGTGGAGTCACCATCCCTGGAGGTGTTCAAAAAAACATTTAGATGTGGCGCTTGAGCCGTGGTTTAGTGGATTTAGCGGGCATGGTGGCATCGGGTATACGGTTGGACTTGATGATTTTTGAGGTCTCTTCCAACCATAATGATTCTATGATTCTATGAGTCTATAAAACCAGACTTGCCCTACACTAATGAGCAGGTAAAAAGTGGAGACGTTTGTCACTGAAATAAAGAGACAATAAAGGCTTTTTGATCATTTTTGGAACTGTTAGCTCATTTGTAGTTTCATTTGTAATGCATTCAGATTTTCTTGTCAGGGTACAAACTGAGCACACCAGCCTTGCTGGTGATTCAAGTCCCACCTATTCTGTTCCAGATGGCCTGTCCAGGCAAGAGAAGGACAGATAGCTTCAGACGTTTCGGTGGTAGGAACTAGCAAGGGAGCAGATTTTCTCCTGTGTGTGCTTTGCTTTTCTGATTTGTCTTTTTCCTGGAAACAATCTTTGTTGCTGCAAGACCAGTTAGGGGACAGTAAGTGTTCATTTTGTCTGTTGCCCTTATAGTGCACAGACCTTAGGTCTCAGATAATGGTTGAAAAGTCTATAACAGTCGCAGTCTCTCGGGTTAGTTTTTTTGTTCTCTGATAAGATTATATTCCAGTCATTAAAAAGGCACATGTGAGAGAGGAAGAAACAAAAACATTAATCTCTGATTATTTTTTTTTCTTTTTAAACCTGCTACCCAATCAACTTGTTCCTGCCAGGAGTACAATCTTATCTGTGACGGTGAACTCAGCAAGATTAGCATTTCTAAAAGTTATTCCGGAATTCTTATTCATAAAAATTTGCAGAACTAATAAGAGCTTGAGGGTTTCCCTTTAATGATTTCATTACCATCCCACCCCAAAAAGTTAAAAAAATATATATTTTTAAAATTTTATTACAAATATTTCCCACCATAATTCAACAGTGAGGTTTTTTCTGGAAAAAGAACTGAAATAGGGACTTGTGTTCATCATAAGCAAGCATGAAGTGCTGTGAAAGCACACATCAAACTCTGAGTGACAACTCTCACATATTCATAATCCAACAAAGCTTTAAATCTGTTTGTCAGACACTAATTATATGGTAATTAGCAAATCGTTGGGTGGGTGATTTAGCCTTCACTGGCTCCTTTTGCAGGCTACCAGCTTCTGGCTTGCAAAATGGACATCATGGCATTGCTATAATGCACATGGAGATTTTCAGATAGAAAGGCATAGTGTTAATTTATATTTCTAAATGTTTTATTGGATGATGTTTAGCTGTCATTTCCTAAATTATATAGTAAGTGTTGAATTATTTGCTGCGAACATTGCATTTTGGGACATTTCCTAGACATATGACATTAGCTTTTCTGACAGGAGATCAGAAATCAGACTTGAGGCTCTTTCAGCTGCTGTAAAGTGTGACAGTTCCAGTAAGCCAAAAATCAATCAACCTGTTCAGCAGATTATGGAAGACAAACAGAAATCCACTCCTTAGCAAGGGTCAATATTTGCTGTTGCTTCAGTTTACACAACAATAAAATGTCATGGTGTCTGAATAGAAGGGAATAGCCTTTAAAAATAAGAAGAGAGAAGGAGCAAAACTGATCATCTTTATTACAGAATGCTTCCCAGTGAGAAAGAAGGAAAACTGTGATAGAGACAGTACACATATTAGGAAGAAAAAAAGTTTTAAAAGGTACTGTATGGCAAAAGGAGGGTAGATTCTTAAATAGCGTCATTGTGCGTATATTGCTGTAGTTTCCAGCAGAGATAAATAGAGCATTTTTCTGCAAATCATCAGGATAAATATTATATCTGTCTTTCAATGTATGGAAATAGACTGGGCTCTTAGATTAAAATGTTGCATGAATAGTACATAACCAGCAAAAATATAGGAAAAAAGCCCTTGATTACAGGAGAGCTGAAAAGAAAAGCCAAGGAGAGAAAAGCACTCAATTTCTCCAGAATGCTAAAGCTAGAAATTGTTTAGTGGTGAATAATCAATGTAAACCCAGCAGCCTGACTCCATTACCTTATGCCATGTAGGTCAACAGGGAAGACAGAGAGAGATAAGTGCTAAAATTAAAGACTATTTTCACTCAGCTTGCATAAATGCAAATCACACCTATGTTATTTGCCTCTTCCATGAACAAGGCAATGAAGTTTCACATTTCTGGCCTTAGAATTCTGAAATCCTTTAAATATCTAACTCAGAATGGCATAAATAGCCTTCAGGAAATGTTTGGGTTTTTTTCTCTCTCTGTCTTTCTACTCACTGTAAAGCCTAGACAACTTATTTAAATGTTAGCAATTTAATCCTATCTTCAGAGTTTAGAATTTTTACATCTGTCATGTCTAGACTTTTCTAATAGACAGCCAGGGAACATCAGATTCTTCAGAAAGACTGAGGCAAGGATGAAAGAAAATTAAAATCGTCCAAAATAAATTGTATGTGTAATAGTTGAGAATGGCTGTATGTTGACTGAGGTTCATTCTAGGGCCAGTCCTATCAATAGAATGAGAACTTTCTTTCACAGCATCTTCTTCTGATCCCATCATCTCCATCGACTGCTTTCAGTTGGCCTTTCTCACCTACCATTAGCATGCTGCAGTACCATTTCTAAAAGTATGTTTTATTTGCCATGTCTATTTTGTTGCATTTCCATTTTACGTTGCAGAGATCCTGTGAGAGAACATTGAATTCATGGTCACAGGTCACGCTTCATAACCTCAAGGTACCCTTTAATAGACTACAAGGTGACTAAAGCATAAAAGACACTCTAGAAGCACTTTATGGGAGTTATTTGCAGCAAGCGCCGGTTGTTAATGACCCAACACAAAATGTCATCTAGATTCCACATATTAATGATCCTTTGTAACCTAGGTAATTCATTTTAATTACATTTGCAAGAACAGAAATGCCAGCTTTTTAAAATGAACCAGAAAGGTGGTGTTCTTAGTAACAAGCCAGCCTAAAAATTAACTATAAACTCCAGTAACAGACAACTGACCTGAAAATTTGGAGCATCTACTTTAGTTATATGTCAAATATCCTTCTATTTTCTGTTCTTATTATACTCAAAATTCCCCAAATGAAAATTCTTAGCAGATAATGGATATATCATCATTAAAAACTGCAGGATTTTAATATATATATTTTTTTTAATAAGACATATGCCTGATTTTTTTCTTTAGAAATTTCAGGTACATGGTATGGAAGATTAGAGTCCTTTGAAATATTGTAATATATTAAGACAGTAGGAGAGAAGGCTACGTGAATTGAATTACAAAGGAACGATGTAGGTTGCCTTGTAAGTGGACCAAAAAATTATCTCTTACCAATATTTATTAGAATCATGTCGCTAATCCTAACTCCATGGATCTTTATGAGAGTTTTGGAACGCTTAGTTTCTTTGTCATTTAGATATCATTGCATTAAAATATGCTTATACATCCACCCATGTGTTTATTTGTTTTTAGTAAAGATCAAGTAAATGGATTGTACTCTGAGAAGTAAGCAAGTGGTTAAATTCACTAGGTTAGTCCCAAATCTACAAGTCTGGTTTTTTTCTGTTTCATAGCGTTAAGGAGGTAAAAGATAGATTTCTCAGGCTTATCGTATTTATTACATTATTATCAAACAGAAACTGAAATCTCATTTGATACGCAATGCAGGAAATAGAATGTGCCTTGAAGAATTTTTTGTTTAATAGGAAGGGCCTTATTGCTGCCTTCAAATGTAAAGAGAAAATGAATCAAACCCCAAATATTCTAGACTTCCCTTTTCCATTTTTTTTTTTTAAAAAAAAAAAAGATAAAATACTGTACTGTGTTTTCTCATGTCTGTCTTTGATTTTTTAAAAAATTTCTTTCTGCACCATTCAGAAGGAGGAAAATCTCCCAAATTTTTGTCAGCAAAGTCATGTCACAAAGAAAACACAATTGTCAGCAGCTGAAAACCAGACAAAGGAATGTTGTTCCTATTTTGTAGATAGAAAAATCAGAGCAGAACTAAAAAGTACATGCAAATATTCCTCAAATAGACCAACCATAAATTCATTCTTATTTTTTGAAGTTTTTAAAAAGTGCTATCTGCTGGCAAAGCAGATTGTTCTCAGTGCTTATGTACAATCTCTTTTTTCAAATAAAAGGCTTGTGCTTCCCCAAATAAATTGGGGGAAATTCCCCAAATACAGATAATTTTGTTACCGGTTAATTTATTTCTGGATTTGATTATTTCAGAAATTGTTGTATCATCTGAGTTATTTAAATGTAAAATGAGTAGCATTACAAATGAATCCCCTACTTTTCACATATTTGTTATATTTCTCTGAAAGGTGAGACCATTTTTTCTGGAAAAGTTGCTGTGTGCTTGGGTTTGACAAGGATGAGTTTATTTCAGCTGCAAAGAGGACACAGGTTCCATTAATTAAATCCTTTAATTTAAAAGTGGCTGAGCTGTATGGTTGAACGTGGAAAGCACAGTGAAAAGCTCTGGACATGTTCATTGGCAGGTGAATTCCAGGAAAATATTTAAAGTATGGCATTGGGACTAGAGATGGAGCAAAGCACTGGTTCAAGCAGCTGCAGCATTTTTTGTGGACTTTTGTTGTTAAATGGAGCTAATGAAAGGCAGTTAGGGCACAATGCTTAACCTAAGCCCCAGCACTTCTGAAATGTATAACCAAATGCATATAATAGAGAAGACTGCAAATTGGCACATAAACTTTGATGGCCAAGTTAATGAACAGCACAAACACTGGTTATTATATGAAAGTGGAAGTTGCAATTAATGTTCCGGTGGCACAGAACAATTCTCATAATTAAGAAAATCATTCTGTGATTTTAAGGCATAGTGCCAAATGTACTAACATCTTCCTTGCCTAGAAAGTTAATCTGGGATGTTGTTTGTGCGTTGCCCATAACTTGACTACTGGGCACTAAAAAGCTTCTGACTTAGACTTAGGTTTATAGTTTTGAGTGTTGCTTGTTCTGAAGGTGGAGACTTTGTGCGGAGCCAACAGTCCTCCAAAACAATCCAGTAAACTCTTTCGGATTCAGGCTCCCCAATATTGCCCCAAACAAGAGGGTGGGTAAATTTGTGAACGGTTCAGGAGATCACTGAGGTCATAAACCTGTTTCTCACTCAGTTAAACCAGTTATCCAGATTAACTCTGTAATGAAAAAATAACACTAGCATTTCTAGCATTTCCCAAACATGAAAAGATGAGATAACTTTCCTCTAACCGTCCATGAAAACTCTGAGAAGACCAGTGTGATTTCTCAATCACGTGTGTTTAATTTGGTTACCCTTTGTCTAAATTCAGGCAGAACAAAAAAAATCATTCTGTCTGCTAACAGTGTTAAACATTACTCATAAAGGACCTTGTCAGCTAGGACTTCAAAATATTTTATGAAAGTTTTGCACATAATAAAAGATGGCGCATTGGTTAGACAACTGGGATATTAGGAAAATTAGGTTCTGTTTAATGTGTTTGCTTGAGCATATTTTCAAAATGGCTGAAACAGGCATAAAATTAGGTTCTGTAAAAAGGTATATTCCTACTCTTTTCTCATTTCCAAGTGTAAATCAGCAAGAGGAAGTACAGAGAAGTAATAAAAACTCCCCCCAAGTGAAGTGGATATATTTAACCCCTGCATCAAAGTCCCTTTCAGCTGACTTTGGAAAGGGAACCAGGTTCTGTTACCCTGCTTGCTCAATACTGCACCTTGCTTCGGTCTGTAACCAGTGAGCAATTAGGCCATGGACGCAACGAAGCGGAAGTATTACACAAGTTGATTGCTATATGAACAAACATATGCTCCTGTATTATGAAGAAGAAAATCAACTCCCATCGAAGACTAATCAACTTGAAATAAATCAGGAAATAATTAAAGATTTTTGTCTGTCAAAGAGTATATCACATATTTCAAGACAGTCACACAGTGCAAACTCTTAAAGGTAATTATATATGCCCATCTCTTTATAGGGAACTTAAAACTTCAGTGTTTCCTGAGCGTACCATTCCCATGAGCAGTCACTCAGGAACAGTATATCCTATAGGAATCAACCCACAGTAGTAGTGTACAGGACAAAAGATGAACTTTGACTACAGAGACCCAACTGGAACATGAGCCATTCTTCAGGTTTTTTTCTTTTAAAGGATAGCAGTGGTTCACTGCAAAGATTTTCAATAAAAATTAATTCCAGCTAAAGAAACTTCCTGATTTTCTGTATTTTTCTAGGTTCATATGACTTCTCTCACCATCTCAACACTGCTCCAGCAATTAAATCAGTGCAGGGCACTTCTTTTAATGCAGGCAAGAGAGATAGGCAAGAAAGAACCACTTTCTAGAAAAAGTGGGGTGTTTTTGCAAATGCCTCTTTTCTCCATTCAGCTATTTCTCCTTTGTTCTCATCAGCCTTGTTCTTTTTAAGTTTTTATATTTTTTGTTGAGGAGGAAGGGGGTGGCTGGGGCTATTTTTAGAAGCACTGATTCACAGTCTTTTATGCTTCCCTGTTCCCATCAGGCTGCGATGAGTGCTGGTTATTAGTGGAGTACAATATCTGGCACACACCACAACAATACAGTTACAGCATCACCTGAAATTACCTTCGGAATTTGCCAAAACAAAAAGACCCACATATTCAATTAGAATGTTGCGGTTTCTTTTTATGAGTAAGATTCATAATTTAGAGTTTATTTTAAGTAAGTATTTAGTATGTTCTTTCCTTCCAGGTTCAGGGATATTATAATTTATGTCTGAAGGGGTTCTCTTAATCACTTGCATGAAGAAGGAGATCATATCAGTTAGCTTTGTCAATAACCTCGACCTATGTGAAACTAGCAGAAGAAGGAGAGACAGAAAGAGGCACTGAAGCAGAAGTTATTTCTTAGTCTGCAGTATTCATTAATATTTTGATTCATTTTTGTTCTCAGCCAGTCGAGTAGAATACATTTTATTTTTATATAGCTTCTCACTACACAGATCTATCTCTCTGAATTTCACTTACACTTAATTTATAACCTCTGGGCCAGGCTCTTCTTTCACATTCATCTTGTGCTGGGTAGCTCCATTAATTTCTGTGGAATTACTCCCAATTTCAAATGAAAAAAAGAATGCATCTTCCCTTCATTCCCTCTCCATTAGAGCGGAGAGTGAGCAGCAGCTGCGCTCTTGCTTATGCTCTGCAGGGAAACATGATCTAATTCTGTCTAACGTGGCGAGGTAGATATGAGATACCAGCAACAGTATTACTCAGTGTAAATAGGATTTACGGAACTACTAAAAACAGACAGTTGTGCAAGGCGTTGCTTGTTTTAGTAATTGTACATTCCTCTTTGACAGGGAAAACAGGAACATCACATTCAGAACTGTTCATCCCACTTACCAAAGTAGAGGGGTCTAGCTTTATCTCCGTTACATCCATAGTACGCAAGAGAATCAATACTTCTCAGCAGAAGTTTTCTCATTTGGTTCCCATCACCAGTCAAAGGCCATGCAAGAGCTAATTCCATTATCAGATTTAAGGGAAGCCGCCAGCTCCTGTGATTGTCTTTGAGTAGCTGGCTCATGGATCTTGATTACATCTAAATGCTGCAATCTTGCGCAAGGATTACTCTTAGTCATTACATTGGAATAAAACTTGTTCACTCCCCAGTCACTTTGGACCCCACTATTTTTCAATAAAACCAATCGGGCTTAAAAATCAGATATGGAGAGATGAACGCTGTTCATGGAGAGCGACATGTTCTCCATCTGTATTTCAGTTAAGAAATGCCACAGCATTATACCTGAGCAGATTGAAGGAGAAAAAAAGAGGACAGAAACAAAACTTCCACTTATGCATTTATTGTGCACCTAGGTATAAATACACTGAGAAACTCTGAATTACAGTCACGGAAAACCTGTCCAAAACTGCACTTGGGTATGGCTCAAGAGCGGAAAACAAGAGGAATCTTGGGAAGCTACTCAATGTAGGGTCTGATTAGAGTATACCTATAGTTAATTGACAAATCTGCATATGCTGGCTGAACTTAATAAAGACAGATGTTTCCTAAGAAGATTCAATTATAGTATTTTCACTTGACTTGGGAACTAGAAAGTCACATGTTAATTGCTTCAAACTGTTCAAGATGCTGAACATCCTGTACAGCTTAGCGTGTGATGCTTATCAGGATTTGCTATTGCTAACTCCTGTGAACGTTTTCAAATGGCTCCCACCTGAGTTAGGAAAATGGAAAGTCATGATTTAAGGTAACTGCAGCTAGGCAGCTTGCCTGCCTGTCAAGCAGAATAGCTTTGCAGTACTGCAGTGGTAAGGAACTGATCTTGTTCTCCTTTTAAAGAGATGAAAAATATGTAAATGTCTTTAATATATATGATGAGCCCAGGGTATTAGCAATCTTTTACTTTATTGTAATGTTCTTGCAATAAGCATTTTCCGTGGTCAGTGAATAAAAATAGTTCAGGCCATTAATTTTCTTTCAGATTATTAAAAACAAAAAAAAAAAATCAAAACATACAGTGAAACAATGCTTGACCTGAACTGCCAGAAAGTTTTCTGACAAGATATTAGATTTACCCCAGATTCTGAATAAAGGAAATAAATACTTATAATAAACAAGCTGGAGGTAACTCCCACAAACCCACTCACTCATTTGCTCTTTGTGGTATTCAAACCTCCCTAATTTGCTTTATACACCCACACAGAGCCTAGCTGATTTCAGCAGGGCACTGCAGAGAGCAGAGACCCACCCATTATGCCCACACGAGACTGCGAACTCTGTATTTATTAACGTGAACCTTCTGGATGTATGCTGTTCTCTCCACATCTCAGTAAGTCAGTGATTTGTATCTGTGTTTGAGGAAAACAAACAAACAAACATAAAAGCAAAACTGGTAAATTTAGAATAATTAAGGAAAGTAGCTTGTGAGAGACTCTGCTCTAATATTTCACATTTCTTTGTGTGCTAGTAACCAGTATCAAAATCTTTTTTTAAAGTATGTATTAACTTCTTTCCTAAAGAAGGGATCATGACTGAAATAGTGCGTCAGTTCTCTCTGGCTGCCGAAGACTGGTCAGGCTTCATAAACTTCAAGAGAGATTCACTGTTCTGCCTGTGTTCTGAGGTTTTTCCACGGCCACCCCCACGTCTGCCCCTTACCCCGTGGTGCCGCAGCGCGGTGGAGGGCTGCAGCCCCTCCGCGGCTCTCTGACGGCAAGATGCAGCAGAGCGGGGGTCTCCCTCGACAACCTGGCCTCTGAGAGGAGAGGGGTCGTTGCTCTGCCGTAAGCGGGGGATATAGGCAGCCAACATCTTCTAGGAAAGCTCGGCGCTCAAAGGGGCCTTGGCGCACTCCCTGGTGTGACCTGTGTCACGGGTGTTCCCTCATCTCATTTTGATGACCTCATCGCAGGGTTCAAATTGGGTGAAAAAAAAAAAAAAACAAACATGTTTTACCAACATGAACCAGCATGATGAGGCTAACATTTTGGGAAACAAATTTGGTAAGAAATCTGGAAGTATCAGATGGCTTGGAAGTAAAGTTTGCGTGTTTATGAGAGCTTCTTCATATGCTTTTGCTTATACTTCAGGAAAAGGTTAGATAAGGAACCAGAAAACCTCATGGAATTGTTCCAGAAACAGTAACAACATAGGACATTTTTTATCACTGCAGTTACCATAGATGGTGATTAGCCAGAGATTAATTTCTCAAAAGACATTATACTGATTGCACATATTTCCAAATTTAACTTTTATTTAAAACATTTCTTACTGTAAAATGGCGTGTGCTACAATGTCGGGTTGGTTATCAGCACAATGCTGAGCACTGCAGGGAGCTGAAGGGCCAGCCTACCCAGCAGGTAAACGAGCAAAATGGCATCCTCAGTTTCAGCATGGTGTTGTTTTACCTCTGTTTTCATAGTCTTAGCCTACATCATTTCTTTGTGCTTTATTATCCAAATAAATCACCTCCCAGAAGACAGCCAGTGCATGCAAATACCCAACTGAACACACATTTTAGAATTTGTGTAGACAAATTGGGCTTTTGTAGAACAAAATGTTTAGTAATCAGTGTGTAGTAAGCATTAAAAAGACCTTTAAGGAAACTCTTGGTTCCCTGTCAGTATCTGTATCATCAGGTTTTAGTATCCCATGGGAAACAGTTTCCATGTCTGCTCCAATGAAGTTCAGTTTTAGGTCTGCAGAATAGAAACCTATCCCAGGATGTTTGTACTGAAAATTTAAGGGTTTTTCTGCCCCCATCCTTACCCTTAACACAGAACACTATTTTTTGTCTGAAAGCCCATCAGATCAGACCCATGCTATCTGACGCTGACATTTTCTGACCTTTTCTGTGACTGGTTCTCTTGTAAGCCATGCCCACACAGAGTGAATCAAACCAAACATTAAAATACAGACAATCCCAATATATTTCTTCCAGGCTTCCAGTTCACATCTCATTTCTCTGTTCCTGCCTATTCATTTGTAAATTCTTTGTCTCTCATACATTGCAGTGTTCATTGCTGTCACTTAGGAAATGAATAAGGGTGAAAAAAAGTTTTGTGTGCACTGACTATGCAGAATGCCTTCTGTCTGAAGCACATACTGGCTCTCTAGTCTTTCTGTACCTAAGTGTATCATGGTATTGAATGTGTTTATCCTCAATACCCCTGCATCTTACAACTCCCTGTACTCTGCAGATGGAAATTTGAGGTATAGAAATCGTAAAGGTTAGATCTATCAAAGGAACTTAATATCACACTCTTCTAGCAGCCGTATCAGGGTGTAAACCCCCATTTAGGGTGTCCACTCATGCACTGCCTAACCCTAGAAACACATAAAGTCCCCAGATAACTAAGTTCTACTATGAAGGTCACTAGATACTTAACTGAGTTTTCCTGGGATGTTCAAGCCTTTCCAGTGCCAAGTAGCTAGGATCTTCAGACAAAATGGGATTCAGAAACTGAATGCATCTCCAAGGATTTTACATGGCTGGGTTCCACAAAGTGTTCCAAGATAAACCTAACCAGAAGGTGCTGAACAGGCAAGATGGTGATGGTAGTCTTGATCACTGAGCCACCCCAGATCCAAAGCTGCAGTAATGCCAATACCAGTGCAACCGTAGCGATTGGTAATATCTTCACATGTTAAAGAAATATTAAGAGATTAAGTGAGATTTGTCACAGCACAAAAGTAATAATGCATTATCAAAAGGCTTGGGAGATCCAGAGCAGAAAACATATTTTACCCACTAAAAAAGATCCCAGGTAAAATCTAGATGCTACAGAGATTCCCAATTTCAGGGCAAAGTAGTAAATCTAAACTTTCATAACACCATCACGTCACTTACGTTTCAGTCTTTGCACCTGTGAAATAACCTGGTGTAGCTGTATAGTTGAGTGCTTCAAAGTTTGAGGGTTGGTATAACATTACCTGAAAATATGAGAAACCATCTGGGGAATACGAATCCAATCCTCCTAGTTTTGTAACTTCAGCATATTTTCCTATGCCTTATAAATTTATTCCCAAGACATTTTCATGGCACAAGTACTCTATGTATAGGTATCAGAAAATGCCACGTCCCTGACATATTCTTTTCCCCATACTTTAATAACCACTAAAATATTTAACAGTGATCTTTAAAGTATCGTGACTGACGTTTGTACCTCACCACTATTGTTTCAGTTCTCTGTAGCTTCAGGCAGATATACATGTACTGATTACATGTCCGTTGTATTCTCACAGTTTGCTTTTAAACACTGCAGTGAGTCAGCTTTTCTTTTGAAATGAAGCTGAGTGGCAGGAAAATAATCTTTGGCTCTGTGCAGGTGTCCTATCCTATAAAGGATGCATTCTCCTCTTTTAGGAACACTGGTCTGGTGTGTGCTCAGAGGAAGAAACGTGATTGGAAAAAAATCTTTAATGTAATGAATGTGCTTGCAGTTTTCAGTGAGAAGAAGCACAGTTCAATCTTTTTCAGCCATATAAGAAATTATATACTTGATGAAAATAATTTGAATCTTCAATTGGATTAAAAATTACTTTTTATCTCTACTTTTAGTAATCAAAATAATTTTTTATCTCTCTACCATCCCATTTCTCTCTCCAATTTCCATTCTCAAGAGCTTGTAGCTCTGTCTGCAGTATTGGACACAGAAAAAAATATGCTTGCATCTCATCAGGATTGACCAAATACAGACTTTCTCCTGTTAATGTTAAGCATGCACATGGTACCGTCTGAACTCATTCCCTGTTGCGCCCTGCTCTGTGAGTCGGTAGCATCATTATGTTGAATGGAAGAGGAGGACTACTGGATATCATTCCAAAGGGAGGCTTTGGGCCTCTGTCAAATTATATTTTCACAACATAGGTTAATTTCCATTCCTGATCAGGAACCTATTTTAAGGGAATTTTAACACATTTTTCCCTGGGTATATTCCATAGAAAAGAGAAATGATAGCTTGTTTCCTGAACAATAAATTCATACGGAAGAGTGGGATGCAATCCTAATCTTGAATTCCCAGAGTCTCAGAAACATGAAGTATTTTATTGCTTTTTCCCCTTACACTAATGCACTGTTTGCCTTTAACACTAATTTAACTTGATTTTCTTTCAAGTTTTATTGCCTCTGGATATGATTTGCAGTTCTTTATATTTACGCCTTTCATTAGGGGGCAGCAAAGAAAGAATCAAAAGATTAAAGTAGTTTTTTGTTTCTATTTTTATAATTCAGCATTAGAACCTGAACTAGTCACTAGATGTCATTCTAACACTCCAAATAATTTCTTTGAAATTAGGCAGTTTTCTACCACAAGTGCTACCTACCAGACTCGAGTTTCCATTTAAAGCTAAATGCTTACTCTACTGCAATCTCTATTCATTGCAGCTGCAGCTAATTCAGTGTTCCAAAGTTCTGACAATAAAAAAATTCTATAAAATTGTTGAGACCAAGTGATTAATAGCAAAAGCAATTCATACATTGTCTGCTGAGTCCCATTAAATAATCAGCCACTATGAGTTCACAAAATTTCAAAGATTTCATAAATTCTAGCATTTTTTAACATTGTCTGAAAATTCTTACTGAAAATGTATTATTCATTATTATTTCATTGTATCAGCGATCCCAGGAAAGCACAAGAGCAATATCATGCAACTTTGGTGACCATTGCGCTACTTGAGTGAATAGTCACAGGAAACAACTCTCTTACAACATTTTTTTTGTAGAAACAATAATTCAATCTATTTTCAAATTATGCATGTCAGAGGAATTAAATATCATTACATGGTGCCATCATTCTGCAGCGAAGGAGAATTGGGCACTGTCAGGGGCATAATAGCACAGAATTCTGGAGTTTTAACTCACTGGAGGACAATTGTCTTCTCACTGCCTTCTTTTGCTCCTTGATCTCTAGGGTTCTTCCTCTGCTTGTTGGTATTTTGATGTGAGTGTGATGCCCTAAAACATGCACCCAACATTAGCAGGTACCCAGATTCAAGATTGAAGAGGATGAAGACAGGGACAAGGTCAGCCCATTGTTATAATCTTTTTCTTTTATTTTTTTCTGTTTCTTCTTCCTCTTACTTTCAATCCTCATTCATTTCCCTTTATAGTCCCCATGGTATAAGATGGCTATTTTCCAGCTAGATCTATTCAATATTGCAGTCATTAAATTCCTCAAGTTTTCCTCCTGTTGAAACATTACCTTAAGCTCCTGCATGTGACTGGATACTCTCTTTACAGATCAGTAACTGATGTATTTGCTAAAGAAATTCTCACCCTTGTTTGTTTAGAGCTGTTTACTGGAAATAATCCCCCTACTCCCCATTCAGCAGAAGAAAATGTGTGAATCTCCAATCCATGGCAATCAAAATCAGTTACTTTAAATAAACTAATCAGTGAAAGAAGTCTCAATAAACCCAGCTGGTTTTGACTGAGGTAACCTAGGCAGGGCTCCTAGAAGCTCTTCAGTAGAGAGGTGGGGAGTAGCATGGGAAAACAAAGAACAGCTGAGGGTGGTCAAGGCTCCATCTGACATGGATCAAGAAAGGAACAGCTGCCCACAGAAAACGTGGAGGAAATAAAGACTTTTAGAGAAAATTGAATGTAAAAAAAAGTTTTTAAAATTCAGTTTCATCTAGAGAAAACCCAGCTTGTTACATGCACCAAAAGTGAACTGAACTAAACACAGTGAGAAATTCACACATAGAGAGCTTGGCTCTCTGTTCATATTTTGTTCCTGACCAATCTTACGACATTAAATCTTCCTCCTGGTAATGTTAAACTATAGATAGAGGTTTATTCTGAATGTTGCCTTCTTGATGTGAGACCCAGACTTTCTGGAAGGAAGCATCTCCATACCACCTGGAACAGTCCTTTGTGCGGGTCAGAGAGGGAGCAGGGGTTGATCTTAAAACTCTCATCATGTTTTTTGTTGTGTATGCCAGAAAACAGACGGGCTGGGAATAGCCCATGCCCAGTTCTCCGTGAAATTGTCTTAGTTGAACCACTGAAATATTTCAGGGTTGTAACTGGCAGAGTTACAGAAATGAGATTCCATTACATCAAAATGTTTCTCATGCTGTTTGCAAAGAGGACAAAGAACAGAATGTCTGGATGCAAGAACTACAAAGAAGAAAAAGAAGTCCTTCAGATACAGTGAAATGTTTTTGTCTCCCAGCCTTTCAGTGAGGCAATACAGAGCCATTGTCCTAACCTGAAAGACTTGCACTAATGCAGTTTGAAGCCAGCAAAGTTAACGGTCTTAAATTATTCTTTCTTAAGTCATAGCTTGTGTTTGATACAACATTCACAATCTTATTGAAAAATTCCTGGGATTAGATTATCCTCCTAGCAGCACTTATCAGAAACTAAACAGGAATCAAAGGGATGAATTACATAATTATCCAATGAAAGGTAGTAGAATTGTTACATAGTTTTACATTTTTATTTGTCAACCTTTGTCAATTTAATGTTGGCAGCAAAATGATTATACCCTGGAAACTTCAATCTCAGCAATTTATAGAAAGTATCTCAGAAATATCATGTTGAATTTACAAAATCCATCAGTGTGAAGCTATTTAAAAAGACAATCATTATTCCAAGCAATAATCATGACCGATTGGCAGACAAAAGCTTTATTCTTTTGTGGAAGAGAAACTCTCTGTTAGTGTAATTCAGGGCTTTATCTAACAGTTGTACAAACCTACAAAATATTTTTTTTTCTTTCCACCTGCACATAGTTAAAGCTAACCAAGGGCTTAAATGAAATTCTGACATACACATGGGATTCTTCAACATGTCCAGATTTCTCTGTTTTGAGCCATTTTTACATCCCTGTTACAGATATGCTTCTGCTATAGCTGTACCAGCACAGTTGCATTTGGGAGATGCAATATTTGCAGAAAAAAAGACTTTTCACTCATTTAGCTCTTCTACCTCTCCGAGATCTACAAGCAGCTAAGCCTTGCTGCAAGCACAGTGGGCAATGGCATTATTTTGCTGGCCAACTGACATAAGCCTAGGCTTTAGGCCAACAGCACCCAGCCTGAGAGCTGTAGACAGAAGTGGTATTTCTCGCCACTGCTGGCAGACATAGCCACGTCACCAGAATCATACTGAGAACAGAAATTCAGGCAATTATCATAGGCAAGAATTTCCCATGTTGTCAATGCTAGTCAGATAAAGTGAAGGTTTTTTGTGCGAGGTGGTTTAAAGACTTGGGCCAGGGCTTGAGGGAGAATTCAGAGTATAAATCAGTTTTCACTGGTTCATTTTACATGAAGTATATGTGAGTGCACGTGTGTGAAAGCTTTAGGACTTTTGATCTTCCTCCTGTGCAAGTGAGACCTAGTGAAGTCTCTTGGGCTACATGTATAATTGCCAAAATTACGATTACTTGTAGTTAATGAGCGCATGAAAAGATGGCTGGTTCTAATAACTCACCTCAGAGTACCCTGTTCTGTTGTTAAATTACCTTGAGCCCTGTTGCCGATGATCATTATAGAATTGCTGCAGGCCAAGGGATTGGGGCTCAGCTGAGTATCGGGAACCTGAACTAGACTAAGAGTATGTCTTCATTTTGTTGACTCACAGTGGTAAACGTACCCTGATTGAACATAAGGAGGTTGAAAGAAATGCCATCTACAAGGAAATGGCAAGATGGTACAAAATAGCAAGGACAGGGAGGAAGTTTAGCTCATATTTCGGCTTCACTATTAAGATTTTTTGCAATAAGTTGCTAGCTTCCATTACATTACCACCTGGACAGCCAAGCACTTTATTTTTTTTTTGCTTTTATAAGAAACTAGACACTGCAGCTCATTCCACTCCTTTGCATCCTACTGGAAGTCCCTTGTCTCCCACTTCCTCCACCCTCCTGTGTCCTCCTTCAACTTATGCCTCATGCGAGGAGCTTTGAGTGTCCCTGGTCTCTCTGTATGATTATCCTCCACCTCCTCAGCTCCATAAGATGCATATGCCCCCCTACACATACATTAGACACTCCATATACCCTCTCTCCTGCCTTTCGTTGTACAATTACCTACTTTATTTAAGCTGGTTCTGGAAGGCAATCTAGAAGTTCATCTGCTCGCTTTCAAGTGATTACTTGTAGCAACTCAGTGAAAGAAGGCATAGAGTAGCTATGCAGTGGCTTTTCCTTTTCATAGAATAGCAGGAAAAAGCACTGTAGATTATACCTAATGGAGCTAAGATTACTGTTCAAGATCATGCAGCCCTAAAAGTTGTCAGGTTGGACCAGCTAGAAGCATGAGCAGCTTTTCCAAAAACGGTAACTCTCTGGCTTAAGCCAAAGACCCAATGTGCTAGGAAAGACCTTGCCACATCACAACAGGGAAGTGGTGAGATGGTGAGGTTCACTCCAGGAGCGTGCTGGTACGGAGCCTCTATCCTAGTCCAGGCTATATGATAAATGGAGAAAGAATCATAGGAAAAAATATAACACTTGTTAGCTGGGCGAAGGAAAATGTACTTGATAGCTGGGGAAGCACCTCTAAAACCAAGTGTTATACATTTGGCTTCTGTGTATGTAAAAATGATCCCTAGCATAACAAAGAAAAAGGAAGAGCCTTCATAGTGCAGCCACTTTCCTTTGCAAAGCACTTGTCTTCTGTTTTCCTAGAAACTTGCGTGAGAAACTGGTCCGAAAGTGCTTTAAACTCTTCTCTTGGATTTTGCATGGAAATTGTCTCGGGGTGCTTACAGTCAGTTACGGCTGAAAGGTCCCTCACTACTTTTGGCAGAGAACCGCTGTTTTCCAGCTAAAAGCAATACTTGACAAAGTGGGGGCAGACTCGGTGTGTCCAAAAAGTTACATCTGGTGCATTAAGAAGCCACCCATAAAGGAGGTCTGAACTGTCTCCCCACATCTTATGGGATCTCCTTACAGTCAGGCGGAAAGGCTGACCAAAAAACCAAGCCTGCAGCAGCTGGGTGCAAAGGCAGTGCTTTCGGCATTCAGTCATTTGTCTTCTATTCAACTGAGAGTGGGAAAAGAGTGAAAATATACATTTATTCGCAAAAAAATGATTTAAATTTTTAAAAATCCAGAAAGCTGAAAACTGAAGGCTTTGGTTCATGGGTCTGTAGCTCAAAATTAATTGCTAAAACTGCTACCACAATAAGATCAGTTAATTAGGGCGCTCTGGTTCCTCGAGCACTAGAGGACACGATCATCTGACTTTGCTGTTTGTATACCGCAATGTACTGAAAACAGAAAATAAAAGTTACACATGACAAAGTATTGATTAATTGTCTCCAAAAAACAAAAAGACAAAACAGCATTAGCCAATTATACAAATCTTTAATAGACAAACTCATGGAAACAACATTTCCTTCTGTTGCAATTTCAGTTGGAACAGCAAACTATGTTCCTGAATTAATTTTACAGCTGAGACACAGCTAATCCACAAATAAGCCTGTTACAGTTGGTGGGCATAACAAAAGAAATGCTTGCCAATAGGCACACATGACTTCTGGAGCTTGAAGACATTGTCACGAGGAAGAGGGTGTATGGTAAGATGTTAAAAATTCGAGAGTAGGTCCCCACAGAAAAAGGTATCCATAAAAAAATCCATACCTACTGTAGGTCCTCATGAAAAGCACATGCTCACAGCACATCTGCACATATGATAAAAGATATTTTTATGATTCCCATTTATATAAAGTTGTGTATAAAAAAGTGAAAACTCATGCTTTTCTTATTCTTTAAGTGAATTTCTTCTACAGAGAGAACTAAAATGATAGGATAATTTCAATTTTAATGTGGTACTACTGAAATCTATTTTCAATACATTAAATATAGAAGCACAGAAGTCTTTCAGGTTGAACAGGATTGTGTGTAGTACAGGTGAGATCCTGGCCCTTTTGAAGTCATTGGCCTACCTCCTACTATTTGTAAGGAGACCAGAATGTTATCCTGCATATTCAGGTCCGTGTGAAACCTAAAGCTGATAGATGTAAATGGAATTTACTCTGGAACACTTAAAGGTATTTAATTTCCAAGACATTTGGAAATTTCAGGAGTTTCACATCTGAAAAAGGAAAAGTAGGTTCATTCACATCCCCTCCCTGCCCGATGGATATGATACCAACCAGGAGAGTAACCTCCCTGCTTGGCTGTTGGCACTTACTACACCCACGCAATGTCAGATTTCTTAAACAGCCATAGGTCAATTCCTGTCCTTAGTGCAGAGATGGGGAAAAAATGAGATGCTAGCCGCAAGGAAAACTACATCTGTCACCTAGCTCCTGGATGTACTACTCTCCTAATTAAAATGAGATTCAGACAAACACTTGAGCACGTGCTAATTTAGGTAATGACTTTAATAGAATAATTCTCATGCTTAAACATTATATGTGTAATGAAGTGCTTTGAGAAGTAAATCTGTCACTCAAAGAAAGAAGTATGAGGTGATTTTTAAAAGCCAGTGGTTAGTAGATTCTCAAGCAAAAAAGATTTCTGTGTTGGTCAAACTATAGAGAGTTACACATCAGTAGAAAAGATTCATTCTCAGCATGTATGACTAAATTCAAGCCATGTGAGAATGGCTAATTATAGTCCCATTAAAACTATGTTCCACATCATTTAAGGAAAAATATAAAAGGATACCAGTAACGTGAAATTTAATGACAAAAAGGAAATTCCTAGTTTATATGGGAATGAATTGCTAATAAGGCCTTTAATGTGAATAAATTGATGCTTTAATGCTAATTATTTAATTCCAGTGTGTATTGTTAAACTTAACTGCAGGTAAAGGAGCAACTATAACTTGAAATGTACTGGCCTTTGCCCAGTGGTTTGGAAAATGCACTGCCTAGTTGAAATCATGAGCCAACTGCGTAAAACATTTTGATATTGTATCATGGGATGAACATATGATTGCTATTAAAACCAGTGTAAGTGGCAGGGCTCAGTATCATTTTTGCATTGCTTTGACAATGCTATCCCTACAACCCACAAAATTTCTAGTAAGCTTAAATTTTATAAATCCAGTCCTGAACACTTATGGAGAAGTTTGCATTAGATTTGCAGATACTCTGCCAATAGCATTTATGCAATAAAATACTTTTAATGGTGCTAAAACATTTAGTCTTGGCTTAAGACATTGGCAAATTCCATTTCAACATACCTGACTGCTTGTTGCCTACATGGGTTTCCAATAGAGGTGATCCAACCTCTGTTTTAGCTTCTGCAGCAGCACTGGAGTGATGTAACAGCCAGTCAAGTCTCTGACATAGCCCAGAAAAGGGTTTGTTTATCAAAGACATGTAAACAAAAGAGTTATACGAAACAGCTGTGCCAGCTCTGGAACTTCCTTATGCAAAGCCTGCTGTGAGAACTTTGCAAAAATATCAAACGTTTTGTTGTTCTTGCTTCAGGTTTGGATGTGATATAGTGGCTTTGGATGTCAGCATTTTCTCAGAACATTAATTGTTCTCTGGGCTGCACTAACTTGTTTGTGATAACTACAGAGCAAGAGGGTGATAATTTTGGACAAATGTGTGCCATTGGAACAGCTCTTCAATGTCTTTAATCTTCTGAGATTTGCTGATCTTTTCCTAAAGCAGGAATTGTACGCAGCATAAAATAACCTGAATTAGCGGTGGGACTGGAAGTTGGCCGTTGCCTAGGAAGCAGCAATGGCATTCTGCATGGCCAAGCTGAGGTGAATCCATGCTGATAACACGGTGCGAAGCAAGCACCGGGCTGTTTCAGAAGACTTAATTTCTCAAAGCTGATGGAAACTTTTCTTCCACGCTTATGATGGTCACATATTCAAACAAAAATTTGAGTGAATGTACACCAGTACAGAAGCTGATTAGGGCCCCGTATGGTGTTTAAATCCCGAAGGAAGAGAAGCTTTGCAGCAAAAGAAACCCTTTGACCAGAGAAACTCTCTCATCCTTTGTATGCAGCTCTTCTTTTCATCCTCAAGCAGTTTCTAGGTTAGTAGTTTACTCCTTTGCTGTGTCCTCAGCATCAAGTTGAAGATGCTTGGAAGCAGCCAAAATCATGTACTTGGGAAGGTTTTTAAGATAGTCTTTGTGAGTTGATTCACAGATCCAGCCTTCAGCTATGAGAAAACACAGTGCAGTGCAGTGCAGAATGGATCTGTACAGTCAGTAACTGTCAGGTGCTTTTGTTGTGGTTGGATCTCCCAGCAATCCCATGACTAGTCCCTGAGCCTCCTTTAATATGCCCCAGCAGACCACGATGCCGGCAAATATTAATATGGATTCTCCATATTAATAGGATAATAGGAGTTCAATAGGATAATAGGAGTTCAAATATTTATAATAGTTCATGTGTACCATAAACTGGGGTGAACTCAGTCTGTTATGGCAGCACTCGTTCAGTGCAAAGAAGCTGAAGAACAATTTAGGATCTGTATCTGGAGACTCCCATATTTAATTTTAAAAGCATATTAAGAACAACCCAGCTATTTGTTCAATCTGAAGGCCTCTAGCAAAAGCTGGCTGATATCTAAAGGCCAAATCAAAAACCAAAAGTTTTTACATAGTCAGAATTGTGTCAAATTATTTTTTAAGTTTACAATCATGTTTCTTCCTTAGTGTATCACTTTCACTAGCCTTCTATTGAAAGACTTCACATCTAGCTTTTCTGAGCTGAAAAACTCAGCCCTGTTAAAAAAAAAGAAAAAAGATTAATTGCAGTATTTGGTGCATCATACCAGCAATTTTGTTTGAGAGTTTTTTATTTTCTGCAGAAATATTGCTTTCCAAGGAGAAAGTGCCAGTGATGAACATTTCACTGAGCCCCAGCTATAGTACATTTTTTTAAAACCTCTATGATATTGTTGTTTGAAATCCACTTCAAGATATTTGAAACCCAGTCTCTACTTCAGACGTCAGGACTGCTGCTTCTTTTTGCTATCTTAGCATCCTTAAATTGTGATGTTATCAGGACTATTTCCACTCATTTTTCAAAGAAACTGAAAAAAAAAAAAAAATCAATACCTTCACTATCAGCACCTAGCTAATAAAAAGTCTTGTCAATAGAGCATAGCCAGTCAACTGTCAATAGACATTGGTATGCATCTTAGAATTTCTCAGCTTTAAACAGCAGATTGATGCAGTCTATTAAAATACTTGCTTTCTGTCACGGAAAGAAACACTGAAACCTTCTGGTCATCCAAGGCACACAAGTGTAGCTGAAAGCCTCAGATTACCCCTCAGAAAGAGTGGCTGTGAAAGAAAATTTGGAGAATGGGTAAAACCTTGGGAGAAAAATGCTGCACATTTGTAATACCTTATTAGGTTACTAGACCCCCTGGTGGTTACCAGTTAATTCTGTGCAAAGAAGCTGTAAGATATAAAAAAAGCATAAATGAAGATAAAATAAGACATGAGAGTCATAAAATAGCAGGTACCTCCTCTTTCTTGTGGCTGGCATCTTCTCCAAGCAACTCTCAGTTTGCATAAACAGCTTCAGTCACAAAGATGTCTGTACCTCTTTTTACTTCAGGCAGTGAACTGTCTGAGCTGCTGCTTGTAAACAGCAGACATTACTGCTACAGGTTGTAGAGTTTCTCCCCTGAGGAAGTCCAGGTGCTTCTGTTTCTCTTGCACAGGTTTCTCAAAAGAAATGCCTTCTACCCAGGCAACCTGCTTCCTAGATATCTGAAGTGATAACATACAGCAGGCTGAACTCCAAAGGGCAGAAGTCTCTAGAAACTCAGAAAAGCTTTCTCCTCCTTAGAGAAGGATTTAGACTTCCAAAATTGTTCACTACAGGAAAGTTTTTCAGATTTTCAGAGCACACAGCAGCTGTGCTTGTCTGCTTATCCTTATTACAAGTAAAGTGCATCACAGCAATCAGAGCCGCTATTTATAGTCATAAAATTCAATGGTATGCAAGGACGGAGGGAGAAAACAGAATGAAGGTTTAACTCATCTGTTGGAGTGGCTTTTGACATTTTTCTTTGAAGAAATGCATAGACCAAATTTCAAATGAAGAAGGTAAGTACATAAATAGTGCTTTTCTAAGTCAAAACTAAGTAGTACATTCTTTTCAGTAGAGTAATTGTAGGATTATGGATGTCTCCAAAAACACAGATTTAAAGACAGCATTGTGTTTCCTATTATCTTAATCCTTCAGTTTATTTAAATTCATATTCTGAATCTTATTACTGTCTGTATGATTTGGGTGTTCCCTGTATAAACAAAAAGTCAATCCATTAAAGTTGTTTGCATATCAGAATAGTTGACTAAGGACAAGATTCAAATACTGAATTTTAATATAGAGGAAAATAAAACATACCAGCAGGTACCGAACTAAATCCAAGTTTAGCTTTGGCCACCACTGAGAAATGTTTATAATACACAAATGTATGATTATTTGCCTGCAAGAAATTTTACTTCCTACTAGTCAGAGTGTGGCAAGTGTTCTTGAGCAAGAGTTTATTTTCATTGCAAAGCCTTGTATTTTGTTTTATTTAGGATTATTACACAGTTTATTATTTAATTCTGTATCTTGTCACCTGTTAAAAGTAAACTGTGTAATAGCTTCAAGAAAATATGTAGGATCAACATTTCACTTTCTGTTCAACTGCACTATCACTGCCTGTGTAGACACCCTCAAGAGGGATCATTCTGTGGTTCCCTTGTTTTAAATTAACTTGTGGTTGTGCATCACATTACTTTAATTAGTATAAGTGCCAGTAAGTCAAACAGCTGTAATGGGTAATTATGCAATTACACATAATTACTTCACTGAGATGAGTTATAATGCAAGCATCCTTATTAAGCTTGAAAGTCAGAAGGAAAGCAGTGTGTACAAGCATTGGCCTGGTATTAGCCAGCCATAAGATGTCTCCACATTAATTCTTGATTCATGAATGGGTTGCAACTGTGCAAGGAGACAGAGTCAAGTAAATAAATATTAGTTTAATGATCTCAAGTACTCAAAGGCTCACTGGAATTTTTAAAGAGTCATGGTAGTAATTTCAGTCTGTTAGAGTAGGTATTCAACTCAATGCTTAGAGCAACCAAGAACGGCTCTTCTTAGATGAAAGGATATGTACAAGGATCTTTTCCCTATGCATTTTTTCCTACTGTGACATGAAAGTTGAAAAAAATCTGAAATTATTTCTCTGGAATTTCCCCTGGAAGATACTCAGGCTTGAGCTAGACAGAGACAAAATGAGAAGAACAGAAAGGATCCCCAGTTTGGTGCCTATTTTGATGAAAGAATGGAAAGTGTAAAGAATTGATAACATCTGTCAACACAAAGTCAATTAAGACTAACAGCTATTCAGCCAAATACTGCTGAATTCAAGCATTTCTCTCATGTACAAGTGATCTGGGACTGGCATAGTTGTTTTACTCGTCCCAGAAACCACTGTGGACTAACAAAAAACAGGGAAAATCTCATCATGTATTAAGAGAATGCATTAAGTTACATAAAACTCTGCCATGGAACTGCTGATATGAAAGAGCACTGAAAATGTCTGGTTTTGTCATTTTAATAAGAAACCTAAAGTTTGCCTTCCCAGATAAGTCCAGTGACTCATTTAGGAAAACCAAAACCTCTCCCTGCATAGGAGACAGTTAAGAAATACTCTCTACACAGAACCTCTTTTTGCAACCCAGTAAATTTTTTGAAATATGAGTTTACCACAGAAGCTCATTTTATTGGGTAATAGATTTAAACCAAATGAAAGGAAATTATTTTTACGTGTAGGATTCCCTGCTACAGGATCTTGCGTCTGCTGATGCAGTGTCCCAGAGGGACTGGACAAATTCATGGAAGAAGAATCCAACAAGAACTGTGAAACTCTGTGATATAAATCCGAACTCTGGCTTAGGCGGTGCCTTAAAGACAGACCACTGGAAGCAGATGTGGAAAAGCAGATGTATTTGCCTTGTTCTGTTTTTCTCAAAGTATCTGCTCCTGAGCACTGTCAAAAACATGGTACCTAGGTAAGGAGACCATTCACCTCAGTTGCATTAAAGAAATTATCCTTTGGGAAAAGAGCATAGTATCTCCCTGCTGTTTGTCTCAATAATTTCTCTAATTTTCCTCTTTTTATGTAGTTAATTAAACTGTTTTCCATTCTGAGCAGGTTTCTGACACATTCAATGTAGAAAGAATCCTGCCCTCCTTCCCTCTCTGCATCCACCTGCATGTCCAGCTTGACTTTACAAGGAACACATGCAAAATGGGGTAGTACCTCTACTTTGGTTGCATCCCCAGTCAGGATACAATGCTATTCAAGTTACTGAAAATTTGTACCAATGTAAGGAGAAGTAAAAAAAAGGGTCTTGGGTTTTTTTTTTTTGCAGCTGCAGGCTGGTCTTTTGAGTTAGCTAATTGCTCAGGTCTCAGAAATTGGCTTTCCACGATGAGCTTGATCAATGCAAGCACCAATAGCCAACCTGAAACTTTACCCTGAGAAGTTAAATTTATTTTTTGATGTGTAGAATCAACAAGATGAACTACAAACCACCTAGTCAGTGCTTTCTGGAGTACAGTTGTGTTCCTCTTTTCTCTTGTTTATCAAGAAAAGAAGAGCTCCTGAGAAAAGGGATGCACCATGAATTCAGATTTGATGGTTATGGTGGTGCAACAGTCTTGGCTACAATACGTATCAATATCATTTTGGCTCCACAGAGTGCGATGCAAGGAAGGAAGCCCTACTGATCACTGACATCCCTGACTGAAGGAGTCCAGCAGACAAGGTTTGGGGTGATGGTTAAAGTGAAGTGAGAAGTGCTGCTACCTTCCTAGTCTAACTTGATACCAGTGTGCATCTCAAGTGCGAAGAGGGAACTTAAGATCTCCACAAGCTTTACGTAATACAAATGGAGGAGTTGCAGTCTCCTTCCTCTGTGTGGAGTTACTCCCTCTGTTTCCAAAACAGAGCAGGAGGGAAGAAGTGTACACGAATATGCTGGAAGTGGGGTCTGAGCTCTGCAATAAATGGTCTGTACTACAGCACTGGTTTGAGGTTGAGGAACTAGAGCACTGGACATGCTCCCTCTGTCAGCACAGGTTACAGGTGGTAACCAAAGAACAAGCTGAGAGTGGGGAAGATTAACTTCTGTTCTCTTAAAGCATTCTGGGAATGCTATTATATCTATTTATTACAGCTTGTAGCTTGCATCTCACTGTGGATATGAGAAGGCAGAAAGTTGATTTTTTTCCTTCACCTTCCACACCAAATTACAATTCAGTACAACATAATGCTTAAAAAATGCCATCTCCTAGAATTCTTTAAAAATATTCTTGTGAGATTACTTTGGCTTAATCTGTTTTACATCCGCACAGATCTAGGGTGCTTAGTTATAAGCCTGTCATATTAAAAAGTACATGTGAAAGTCAGAAAAGCCCACTGAAAGATGCAGATTTTAAAATTAATCTCTTGCGTAATGTAATATGTCATGCAGTAGCATAGCACAACCACTGGGTAGAGGCGTAACCTGCTCAGAAACACAGAGGCAAGATGCTTGCTTGGAACAGATCCAAGCCAGTTCTAAAAGCCCAGCCTGGGAAAACAATGAAGTCTTTCCTAAGATCTGTAATAAACTGAGTGTGGATCTTTGGTACTTCTCTGGGAATTTCAATTTACTACTACAGATTGTTTTTCATGGTTTATGGAAGATCAGGAACTCATACAGTCACATATCCAAATTTTATTGTCACTGGGGTCTGCTGCTACCTCTCTTAATCTCCCTTTCATAACTACTTCCCCAACCCTCCCCTTATGTAAGTAAACAAGATTTCTTGCCACACAGGCCAACAGCATTTAATGCAATTTATAAAATATGCATTGTAAATTGTAACCACCTTAAAATGGAAACAATTTGCATGAAAAGATATAGGAAAAAAGATATTACTTAGCTAGAAATTAACGTAGCTGTCCTCCAGTTCGCTTTATGGTGGCCAGTGTCTGACATTTCACTAATAATGATCAGTTAAGCTGGCAGGAAACAGAAAGCTATTTCAGATGAGGAGGACACATAAAACTGTTAGATAAATGTTTCTTGGCTGACTTTGTGTGTATCTACTGAAGTCAATGTAAATATTCATACTGACCTTTGGACAAGGTCCATCTGAGATCTTAATGAGTTGGTTCATTTTAATATAACAGAGTTCTGGATAAAAGGCTTCTATATCTTGTTGATAACTAAACAGCAGAATCAAAGTAATCCTTGGCTTTGGATGAAACTGAAAGAAATACTGATTTGTGGTTTGAGCCCTGTTCTCATTATACATTCTGCTATTGACCAAAGGCAAACATAGTTGAACAATTTTCAGTGGTGATCCTTTGGATAAGATGCAGCTTCTTGATGGAGTTTGCTTTCCATCTAAGCATGCGTGCAGAATATGTGCATAATATAGTACAAGGCAAAGGTCACCAGCAGAGCTATGGCTAAAACTGGAAGCACTTTTTGTGGCACAAGCAGTAAAATCATAAGCTAATTAACCTAAATATACCTCTCTTAGGACCTGTGATATTGTCTCCATATGGCATCGCACAGTGTGGTCATTCCAGTAGACTCAAGGCCTTGGAGCTAGCCATAAAAATTTGCACTGCGCAAAGCACATCAATGCTGCCTCCAAGCAAACCAAAAACTTTCTTCATTAAATTGAATTAAGATTAAAAGATTTACTGGAAGATTAAAAAAACGGGCAGAATTTTGCAACTCTCTTTCTTTGCCTTCCAATCAACTTCCAGCAGGGTCTCCAGTTCTTTTCCATATGTGTGTTGATGTAGGCCACAGTTTCTGCACTAAAATACTAACACATTTGCACGTAACAAAGGCAAGTACAAAAGGGCACAGAAAGAAAAGAATATTTACTAGTCTATGTAATTAGTGTTTGGAGAAAACAAGTGAGACAGTGGAAACAGATCTGCAAAGAAAAGTGGTTGCCTGAAGTTCAGTACAACTGATGGTTAAAAGTTGTTCCACTAGAACAGAAGAGCGGGACAGAGCATTATGTATCTACATCTATTTCAGTGTGCTTATGTATATATGGAGCAGAAAAAGTTTTAGAACTGAAAATACCGTTTCCTTCTACAGTCATATTGACAATTCAGGATCTCAGGAATTGTAATGACCACAGATAAAATTTCTAAATAAATTAATTACATGGGAAACTAGGAAGCATCTTTACTGTCCACCTCACCTCGTTAGCTAAGAAGATGATCTGCCACTAAATATTCACTAGATGAACTTTCCTGTATCAGAATGCACAGGAAAAAGGTTATATACTCACAAATGACCTCAACCTGGAGACATTCATAGAGATTTTCCATGGCTTTTGTACAATTTCAAAAAGTAGTAGATGATGATTTGTAAACAAGGAAGTCCTGCACTTTGAAGTGACTGATTACTGAATCCCATGTGGACTGGCAAAGGACTCTTAATTACAATGTCTAAGATCACTCATTGCACTGCTCCCCCAGTGATGGTTACATTTCTAAAATATGTCCCCATTGTAATATCCATGCTTGGGACTCCAGAAGAACCATTATATGAAACCCCATTTTTGCCATTATTGACTGGGAATACACGTGTGCTAAGAAATGTTAATGAAGACTGAGACTTGTTTCAAGATACACTGCCAATTATCCCAAAAAAAGCCACAGTGGGATTGCAATGTAGAAGAAGCCATCTTGGCCAAAAGGGGGCATGGAAGCAGAAACAAGTCATTCAAAACAGTAATATGGGTGAAGGGAAGATAGGGAGTAGACAAACATTATACATTAGATACTGGCATCTAGCAAATGAAGCTGAAGAAAAAGAGGCTAAAATGAAAAAAAAAAAATCTAGGAAATGCAAACCTGTGAATCTATCTGGGTCTTAAGTTAGGTAATATAACAGTAATTTAAGACTCATCAAAAATTATTTAAAGTTATAAATATCATAGCTGCTAGTCAATGGGGTTTCCAGGAAGCCAGATCTTGTCGATAATCACAGAATCCGCTTGCAAGCAGAAGGGCCCCCAGGTTGGCATTTTGGCCTGGCACAATATGATACAACGATTTTAATGAAGACTGAGACTTGTTTCAAGATACACTGCCAATTATCCCAAAAAAAGCCACAGTGGGATTGCAATGTAGAAGAAGCCATCTTGGCCAAAAGGGGGCATGGAAGCAGAAACAAGTCATTCAAAACAGTAATATGGGTGAAGGGAAGATAGGGAGTAGACAAACATTATACATTAGATACTGGCATCTAGCAAATGAAGCTGAAGAAAAAGAGGCTAAAATGAAAAAAAAAAAATCTAGGAAATGCAAACCTGTGAATCTATCTGGGTCTTAAGTTAGGTAATATAACAGTAATTTAAGACTCTCATCAAAAATTATTTAAAGTTATAAATATCATAGCTGCTAGTCAATGGGGTTTCCAGGAAGCCAGATCTTGTCGATAATCACAGAATCCGCTTGCAAGCAGAAGGGCCCCCAGGTTGGCATTTTGGCCTGGCACAATATGATACAACGATTAGCATCCTAAATGTGAACAGAAAACTTCTGCTGATGGCAGTTTTCAGAAGATGCAGACCAAAAGGGTCATAATGGGGTTGTTTCTGAAACAAAACTTGATCTGGTAAGATGACCACTTTCCAAATCTATGTGTGTATGTGTGTGTGTGTATTTTTGTATATATTTGTATATATGTGTATATACACACACACGTGTATATATATTAATCCAGCCATATGAAATTTAAAACATGCAGAACAAGAGCTATATTGTCAGTATAAGGGACTGTCATGCCACGAAGGGAGAGGAGAAAATACTAGCAAAAATTTGGAGAAAATCCACAGAAATACCTCAGATATCTCTAAAGTCTGATCAGGTGAAGAAACTACATTTTGATCCCCAAAGAGAGAAAGTTTATTTATGCAGTAACTTCAATCACATAAATTACTGTATGTAAAACAAAAAAATGACAGTAAATATCTCTGTTGTAGCAATCAAAACAAAATTTGTTGCAATTTGGCACTTAGGCTAGTAGTATTTGTCTTTGGTTATCAGCTGCCTATATAGCCCAGAATGGAACAAATCTTGGTGTTTTTCTTGAAAGGAACAGGTTATTAAATATACAAAAGAATGTAAAACTTTAAATGAACAAATCATCTTGAATCAGCTAGCTAATTAATTGCCAAAAACCTCATTAAGAGTCAACATGTGTGTGAATAATGAGCGCAGTGTTAAGGAGTGAGATGTTTTATTCTGATTGTGAAATAACCATAGACAGTGATATATTTAGAAGAAGAATATATAATACTGAATTATAATATAAAACCTTTACTGACCTGAGTCCAGGATAAGAAAGTGCTACAGGTAATTTCAAGCAACATTAACCTGCCAGAGAAAGGTAATTTTGGTTTAAGTTTTGAACATTGAGGTCAGATACAGGGAAAGTACCAGTCCAGTCACACATGCACTGTTGAACAGAGCCTGGACACAGCCTCTACAACAAAGCTTCCTAGCAAAGGCTTTCAACCATAAGGATTTTCTACACACGTATATAAAATCCATCCTTCAGGTAGTAGAGTCACACACCTAGCAAGTTTTTTTTGTCACAGCCAAAAATCGTTCCTGAATGGTGGCCTCTGTAAAGGATAAGAACTTTCCAAAGATATGGGCTTAGTACAAAAGCAATTAGTTCTCCTTCTCTCCTACTGTTTAATCCACATTTCAGAATTCTCTGGGGCAGGTGCGACTTTTCAGTACTTGTGAGACAAATATAGGCAATATTTGCTATGGTATCGTCATGTTGGATGGAGCTCATGTGAGTCCTACTGCAGTGAAATCATTATCATAGTAGTAAATTAACCAACGGAAGGGGGAGGGAAGTAAAATATGAAAAAAAAATAATGAAAGGGGAAAGAAAGGAAGTATTTTCACAGTTGATCAATGAAGGCAGAGGAAGAAAAGTCAAGCCTAAATGTGAGTTTAAAAACCTCCAAGCAATCTACCTGTGTTTATAGCAAAACGTGGATCTATGCACTGAAAAGGACACCACCTACCTTCAAGGATTTATCTTCATTGCCAACCAGTGCTCTAATGCTAGAGGCAGTACCCAAAGACATCAGTGAAAGAGTTGAAAACCAAGTACTGTTGCACTGCAGAAATACAAATAGGCCTGTCTTCCTAAAGATGAAAAGGTGGATGGTTCAAACAAATAAGATTTCAAGATCAACATTACATTTATCAGCAATTTTTCTGTCATTCTGACAGCTCTCTAGGATGAAGCATCAGGTAAAAAGCATATTCTTCTCCACTTTGGGGTTGCGGAGGCTTTGAGGAATGCAAGTGCTATATTACTTCAGTCTATTAATATGATACCGATGTGTAACTAGTATTAATTAAAAAAAGAGAGGAAATCAAAGTACAGTTTTAATGTCTTAGGTGTGTGGAGGTAAAAGTGCCAAAACCTGACATAATTCTTTAATATGATATATGAATCACAGAATACACAGGTCTGCATCCAAAACCGTCTGAAGTCAGCTGAAGTCTTGCCATTAATTTCACTGGCTCTAGATAAGACCTATGTCTTCTGACAACAGCTAGATATTAATTTGGCAAGTAAAAAAGCAGCCCCCATTATACCCAGCTGTCCCTGTTTACACTGCTTCCCTTGGAGGCATGCCCATACCCACATTATTTTAGTCCATGTAAATTGGCATGCATTTGCCAATGTAAATTAGGACTACATTATTTTTGATTGACAGATTTCTGTCCTTCATCCCAAAATCATGACATAACATGATTTAAAATGTACGTAATTTCATTATATTTTTGTAAGTTGGCGAATCATTGTCCCCTTTTTACTTAGAGACAGTTGATTCAATACAAAGTCCCAGACTGTCAGAGATTTTTAACCACATAACTCTCCCTGTCCTTGGTGATGTTAAAAAAAAGACAAACACCAGACTTATTTTCCCCCCTGAAGTCCTTCATTTTCTGACCTGTGCTGGGAAAGGTGAAGATCAATATGTTTCTGCATCTCTTTCACAGGATAGGGAATGGGCCTCTGTCTTCATTGCAGTCAGCTGCTGTTGTACATATAAAAAATGCAGATAAAGGCCTCACAGAAGAATAGAAACAATCCATAATGTTTCCAATTCCAATGTTGAAGCCATCTAAGACAATAAAAAACTAGCAAATATATAAACAACAAAAAAATCCTAGTACTCCTCTTGGTGCTAGTATAATACTTCTCAAAAATATTACTGTATTTGCTGCCTTTGTGCAGCTGGTTTGCTCTGCATTTACAAGCTGATTTGTCAGTCTGGGGTTACATGGCACAAAATCCAGAAGTATTTTAAAAGTTAAGTTATGGATGCTTTTTGTTTAAAAACAGTATATCATGTGAAGACTGTTTCACACGTCTTTTAAGATCAGCACCATTCTCTGGAACACTCTGGATAAAGCAAAAGAGCATCTCTGATGGTCTTCACCTTTTCATAACTATCATCTTTCAGGTCTGCAAAGACAATTACAGTCTTCCACTTCGTATTAGCAGTCACTTCCCTCCTGCTTTTGTGATCTTAATGCAGATTAAATACCAGAGCAAGATAGGATGCTCTGTAAACTGGTGCTATGTACCACAGAGAATAAGGGGAACAAAACATCAAGTCTTA